>NC_064615.1:707733650-708036680 GCF_023898315.1 Schistocerca nitens
ACTTTAATCGATCTAAGGAAAGCAGAGAAAATCTAAATTTTCACGGCCATACGGTGTTTTCGGTCCAGCTCGTATTTGGCTATGAAGAAACACCATACTGAACTTCAACTAATCAGAAAAGAGGCTATATTTCTGAAGCCTTCGTACAGTGGATCCTGTACTGTTTCACTTCTATTAAATTAATTGTAATTAAAGAGTACGCTGACTGAGCTTTTAATTCTGACTACTTTTTAAAATTACTTTATATATCCAAGATTTGTATAGTTTTTTGTTTACCTTATTTAATCACAATGAATTTAAAGTTCACGGAAATAACGATGTTGTTAAGACAATTTACATGTATAAAGCGGGTTCATGTTTGGGGAATGTCGCCTTACAGATACAGGTTTTCTGCACGTTCCCTACCTGTTGCGGCGAATACCAGAGTGGTTCCTTTGGAAAGTACACATTAAATGACCTTCTTTATAGTTTTCCTTTCGGAACTTGTTATTCAACTCCAATTATCTCTTTGTCGAAATGATATTAAACACCAATCTTCCTTGTGGTAAACTATTGAGACTCATGTTTGTATGTATAAGTCAGTTTAAGGGGAGTACGTGTCGTGAAATTGGTGAAAAAGTGACATTTTCTGATTATTATCTCGTAATAATATTTGATCTCTCCTTAATAATTTGATGAGTCATTTGTCTATTAATTCCAATTGTAAGTGTACTTTTTATCATTTCGAAGTTAATAGCGCAAGTGCAAAAAAGTTCGGTCTTTCTGCATTGACATTCTATCTCTGGAACTACTCAATCTACAAGGCTGTGGTTTTCAGCTATTTATTCCTTGAGTTCACGGTAAGAGGTTGGATGTACTGTGCTAAAAGAAATGGCAGTATTGCAGATGCATATTGTGGATTTACTTGGCGGGTGTAGTGTTTTATAGGTGTTGAACTGTAAAAATAGTGGTTTGGTGTACTATTACAGCCGCGCCGGATTAGCCGAGGGGTCTGTGGCGCTGCAGTCATTGACTGTGCGGATAATTCCAGCGGAGGTTCTAGTCCTCCCCCGGGCATGGGTGGGTGTGTTTGTCCTTAGGATGAAATGAAATGAAATGATCGTATGGCATTGTTGGCCGGGAGGCCCCATGCGGGGAAGTTCGGCCGCCGTATTGCAAGTCCTTTTTAGTTGACGCCACTTCGGCGACTTGCGAGTCAATGATGATGAAATGATGATGAACACACAACACCCAGTCATCACGAGGCAGAGAAAAATCCCTGACCCCGCCGGGAATCGAACCCGGGACCCCGTGCGCGAGAAGCGAGAACGCTACCGCAAGACCACGAGCTGCGGACTGTCCTTAGCATAATTTACGTTAAGTAGTTTGTAAGCTTAGGGACTGCTGACGTTAGCAGATATGTCCCATAAGATTTCACACACATTTGAACATTTTCTGTACTATTACACGTTCTTATACCTCATTTCAACATAACGAAAAGAAAGAGTTCTTCTAAGAAGCGACGTTTCCATGTCAATTAGCATACGACTGGATCTGAATCCATCGCTGATCCGGAAATAGATGTTTCACAGACACACGGAAAGGACACACCTACTAGTGCTCCGAGGAGGAAACTTGGAAACCATAAGGATTTATTTATTGACAAAGGAGATCATGTAAGTATTTTAGTTTTTGTTTTATTAGATTTGAGTGTGTTAGGACAATTTTTACAACATGCTGTATCATGTAAGTTCGTGGTGGTCAAATTAGCATCTTTGAGGACATATCTGCAAGGACTGGACTAGCTAACAAACTTGTTGTTCAGTGCAAAGTTTGCAGGCTCTCTACGTCATTTTGGATTTCTCAAAAGTGCAAGAATCACTTGTTTGAAAAAAAGTCCCCTGTTCCTTCTCTAAGTAAAAGCCGTTGCAAGCAGACATGTTTTGGTGGTTCAGCAGGTGCAGTAAACTATGAGGTAACGTAGTGTAAAATAAGACTTATTAGATTCTTGTATGGAATGAGGTGCATAGGTAAAGGATTGACTGCAGTTCAAGTATTACGTGCGACACTGAACTTGTCAAACCCACCAACGAGATCAATTTGGTACACAGAAGTAACTGGTGTCAGATCTGTTGCTGTTGCTTCTATGAAAGCCGCTGCTAAAGAAGCAGTAGAATTAAATAACACGACAATCTGTGGCAGTTGATGGTACATGGCAAAAGAGAGGCTACACATCTAAAAATGCAGTTGCAACTGTCACTAGTGTAGACACAGGTAAAATATGAGACATCGAAGTGCTAACTAAATACTGCCACGAGTGTAAATTAGTTGACAGTGCAACAAGTGAAAGTCATAAAACAAGTAGTGCCAAGATTTATGAGGGAACTAGAGGGGTTATGGAGATTTCTACAGTTATTACTATGTTCAGACGCTCACATCAGGAAATAGGTGTGTACTGTACCGAGTACTTGGGGGACGGTGATTCGAAGGCCTTTAAACCAGTCTTCTAAAGTTAACCTTATGGTGAAAAGCGTATTTTGAAGATTGAATGTGTAGGCCATGTTCAAAAACGGATCGGAACACGCCTTCGAAAATTGAAGCAGACAAAGGGAAAAGAGAAGTTACCAGATGGAAAAACTCTAAATGGTAAAGGAAGACTTACAGACAAAACACTGATGTATGAAATCATGGTTTCGCTGCGATAAGAATTCGTAAAATTTTCTCGAGCTTCCAGCCGCGTCAGGTGGTTAAAATCCCACCTAACGCGGCTGGAAACCCGAGAAACGTTTATTGAAAACACTGATGAGCTCCAGCAATATTATGGAATGGCAATAAGGAACAACACACATGACCTACAAGGAATGAAAAGAGCAGTATGTGCTACATTCTTCCACAAATCAGTCACTGATGATACACCTGTACATGGTCTTTGTCAAGGTTGTTGGTACGTGGTGCAAGTACGGCAAAGCTCAGGCAGCGGGTACAGGGGAACAATTTAGGCACGTAAACAGCATATCATCTGCATTGATGAAGGTAATTAAGCCAATATATAGAGAGTTAGCTCATCCTGATCTTCTTTCCAAATGTCTCCATGGTAGAACGCAAAACCCGAATGAGTCTTTCAATAATGTCATTTAGACCCGCATACCAAAAAATGCCTTTGTAGGCATGAAAACTCTATGCTTTGGTGTTTCTGATGCTGTGACAATATTTAATGATGGCAATAATGGAAGAACTAGAGTACTAGAGCAACTTAGTATCACTCCAGGAGCCAACACGCGGCAAGCCTTCCAGCGAATGGATCGACTCAGGATCATGAAAGCGCAGGCTGCAGCAGAGGAAACGACTAAAGAAGAAGAGGCAAGAAAAGAAGGAAGCTTCTAGGTTTGCAGGATGATCAGGTACACGATCCAGATAATGCTGATTATGGAGCAGGCTGTTTCTAGGAGCTGGCATGGCTCCGTATGTTAGTTAATATCAAATAAAAAAGGTTTCCCAGATATGACATTTTTTAAAATATTTGACCCATTATCTCAGGAACTATTACAGATACATGTCTTATTTTACACTATGTTACCTCATAGTATACTGCACCTGCTGAACCACCATAACATGTTTGCTTGCAACGGCTTTCACTTAGAGAAGGAACAGGGGACTTTAAAAAAAATGAACACAATTTTTGAAAAATCATAACTAACTAATTATTTGTCTATATATTCTGATCCGGGTTCTGATTCAGAAAAGAAGTGAAACTATACTTCCTAAAAACTTCAGATCTCTATCTCTCAAAGGTTCTGAGATAATGGGTCATCAATATTCAAAATTTAACACTGTAGGTATAGTACGTACATACTCCCCTTAGAAGTTTCAGAAAATATTTATTTAAGTAGTAAGAAACATGTTAATAATCGGAATAGGTGCTCAGTTTTCTATATGTTGCTGTCGAGTTGCCTGGAGAATTATTGCCACAAACAAACAGAAAAGTAGTGCTGTCAAAATATCGCTTAAAACGACAACTCGAAAACTGGGATTTTATAAGTTCGGCTGAGAGAGCAAGAGCAATATCAATGAATATTTGACTATTTCTACAGTGACTCGTATTTTGCATAGCAGGGGTTATTCATGATTATGTTGATGATAATGCTTATCTTTGCGTTGATAATTCATGCTATACATCCATGAAAGTGTAATTGCCTTGGAATCTGTTCTTCATGTGTTGTAAGCATACTTGTAAATAGGATCTTTCAGCAAGTAACATGGCGCAAAGTAAGTCATACACAGAATCTATTGTAGGACTACCATGTTCAAAGTGCAAATGGTGCTACCTAGTAGAAAATTAGTTTAATTTAGTGTTGATGAATTAAAAGAGTGATAGAGACTGAAAAAAAAACCAAAATTGGAATAAGACAAAAAACATTTGATTTTTATAAAACTGACTTTTATAACATTTGATTTTTCTATTGCTGTAACATCAAGGGCCTCTCCAAATGCATTCCCATTATAATATAGAAAACTCACTTTTGCCCGGTAAGTAAGCACCATGAGAAGCATAAGAAATGGAAAAAGAAGAATAAATACTGAAAAGGAATGCCTCTGAATTTTTTACGTGAAAACTCTTCAAGTTTTTAAATAAAACAAACTTTATTAACACTCTGTTCCTTTATTCCTCAAGTGTACATACTTATTTCTCATTCATACCCTGGTGACGAACACATTGCTCCCAACGAGAGACCAATTTCTTGATACCGTCTCTGTAGAGGTTTTGACTCTGTTGACGGAGCCACAACCCCACCGCTGCCTGCGCCGCTTCGTCACAATCAAAGTGAAGTGTTGAAGGTATTGCGTAAGGTTTGTTAACAGAAACTAGGATGGGGCCATGCTGGGCCTGTATAGAGGATTTAGATGATCCATCACTGAAGTTGATGACGGAATGCGGGTGGTCATAAACTTGCAGAAATAAGAAACACCAACAGCTGTATTTTCTATAAAATATATGAATTGGACGACCGGTCTACACTACATTAGTGTCATTCTCATGCCCTTGTACATGAGAACATATTGCAGGTAATGCACACAAATGTTGATGGTACTGTAACCATACAATAAGGCACCTTAACGTACTTATTTGAAAATGTTAAAGGAAGTGTATAAACTGACATCGGTAGCTAAGTACATACTACAAATACGAATAAAAGCTGTTGTTTCGATACTGATAGATATTATTAAAATAGAATACACTGAAAAAACGAGAGAGGTGAAGTACCACATCAAGCGTATGAACAAATGTAAGATCCACAGTAATTCCTATGATGTACTGTATATATAGGTCCAAATGATTCTTCTATAATATTGCGGCCTGAAAAGGAAATACGGAAACTACAGGCAAAACGTATGCCATAAGAAAATTATTTGTTATTATAAAGGTGAATTAAACGAGAACTAACCACATCAGTACAAGTTGCGCTGTACCACTAAATTTTCGGAGTTTAGTTATTGAATGGAAAGAAAGTCTCTGATAAAGAAAAATGTGATGCATATAATCATACAAGAACATGATGGATGCTCTCTATGGTCCGAAGTTGGGGATACAACGGTGGCAAACTATTATCATGGTAGTATTCTGTAGGGCGGTATGTTAAAGAACTGTTTACCGTTATTTCGGTAACAACTGAGTTAGGATGATGTAATATAAAGAACGTTGACAAATACTCAAAGTCAAAAGTACTATATAGTGCAATAGAGGGCATAATAACAAAACAGTTACCGTTATTTCGTTGCATGCACTTCGTTAACAAACCGCCATACTTTCATGATAGTAATCTTATTCCCGTTGTACCCACAACTTTGAACCATAGAGTACATCGATCATATTCGTCCTCTATCATTCTATGGTTTACATTTACCTTTCTCAGACACTTTCTGTCCACTCAGTAACTAGACTCCAAACTTTTAATGGTACAACGCCAAGTATATGGACTTGGTCTTTTACCGTAAAAGTCACCTTAATAGTAACAAATAATACTGATATGACATATGTTTTTGAACGATACTGTAGTTGCAATATTTCCTTTTTAAATCCCAATATTATTGAAAAATCATTTGGACTCATTAATAGTCTATAATAGGATTTATTACGTGTCTTACATTTATTCATGCGTCTGATTGTAATGCCACTTCCTCGGACGAGAAATGAAAATCAAAAATTAGCTCCAAAATTCCCAATGATTTCCCAAAAACAAGTTACAAATTCCATGAAAAATGAACAAGCAAACAAATTTCCAATTAACACTATTATTTGGATATTAACCAGTAATTGAATCAGGAATCTAATAGTTAGTAATTCATTAACATACGAAAGAAAGATAGGATTCCAGTAAAATCAAACTCAAAATTCAAAATCATAGTAAATCGCAAAATCATTATAATTAAAATTCGCAAAGTAGAACCAACGTTCCCAAAGAATACTCCATGTGAGTACTCTTTGAGATTCGTGAGTAATGGCTAAGGAGAATTCAATCCATTGTGACTACGTTACGAGAGTTAGCCGAAGCAGGTCATACTTTTGAATGCTCGTATATGTAGGCGCAATTAGATTGTTTTTTCAGAATTGATTATTGCGATCCACTATGACGCAGTGAAAAGATACTTCGACTTCAAATATTACGTTATTTAGGATCCAGATAGAGGACTTGCATATATTAGACAGAAGTGGCTTTTAATTAGATAACCTGAAGTTAACACTGTTTAGGAAGTGAACACAGATAGAGGAAGTGAACACAGATAGACAATTTCATTCGTAATAACTAATGGACTATGGAACTTGGCGATAGTTACGAAGCATCAATTTATAATTCCCCCCAACACCTGGGAAAGCTTCTTCTTCACGGCTCTGTTACGAAGTGACTAATATTGTTTAATAAACCAGCATATCTTGTCAATTCACGCATTTATTTTTCAAGTTTTACAATATTATTTATAGAGATAACGTGTTGCGATATTATTTGACTGAAGCGCTCGGCGCTTATCTAGAAACTCCCTGATGTTAGGAATTAATAACACTGTTACGACTGATTATTGATTTGAGATTACAACCAGTTTATAGTGAATTTGGTGTCGTTGGAACTAATTTGAACTTATCATTAATGTTAAATAGCAACTGATAAGCCATCGATTATAAACGATTTAATTACGGCATTTGGTGAAATAAATATCTCGCACAAGTCGCGAGTTCAGTTCATCACTGTTCTGTTTGTAATGTCGATACCGATACAAAAGAAACAACAATCTCCTTGATCTACCGCTGAGTGTTATCCAAGACCGAAGATCCCAAGGACGTTACATGATGTGGTATTTCCTCTCTCTCAGGTTTTCAGTGTATTCTACGAATAGTTATTTTTTAATAATACCTATAAACAGTGGCTTTTATCTTTAGTGTTAATACATACGAAACTACAGGTATCAGTTCATACACTTGCTTACATGTTTTCAAATAATCATTTTAAGGTACCTTATTTTATGAATACAGTATCATCAAATGGTGTGTAATATTGCAATATGTTATATGTTCTGTGATTTCTGATGTACAGGGCATGAAAATAACACTAATCTAGTGCAGAAACTGGTCGTGAAGTTAATATATTTTATAAAAAGTACGGGTGTTCGTATTCTTTATTTCTACAAGTATATTGACGATGACCGATCACAGTCAAATCATTGCAGATGTCGCAGCGCTCATGTGTGCTCAGGCATTGTCACGCTGAAAGGGAAGGTGCTCCATGTGTGAACGAACTCTTTGAATCCGAAACTCGGTAACAGTGCGTTGATACGTCCGACACTGTTGCGTTACACACCTCCATGTTATACGTTACATTTCGGAGCCCTCTAGTGGCAGAGGGCTGTAAATGTATCAACATGAAGAATAAAGATGCGGAATGTTAATAATGTTCGTTCCATTTATAAGGCATTAAGATTTTTCACAAAAACATATGGAGACACTGCGTTTTAGCATGCTCTTGTAAATCAACTCATGCTGTAAAATGAAACACACCAGTTAAGGTATAGTGTGCGTATATTGAGACTGCGTCTACCCTTCCGTCTGCCTGCGACGGGTAGGGCTCTTCATAAGCGTTAGCAACGACACTGCCTCGGAGACGAGTACGTGAGAGCGGGAATGAAGAACAATAGCAGCAGCAAGTGGCTGGTGGTGCACGGTCACAGAGGGGCGCCACATTCTGCCGCTCTCTGAAAGCGACCGCGAGCGCAGTGCCACGACGCACGCTACGTGCCGTTCACCATCAACTAGTGCGCCATGAACGTCGCTAGGACTACCTCTTTAGATTTTCAATATAATCATAGAAACAATCATTTCGAGTCAGCTTGAAAACAACGTATTAAAAATATCGTGAGGCGTTTACTTAAGAAATACAAAGGGCGTTCAAAAAGTTTTGCACAGTGGTCTCTAATTTCTGTATTTTTTGCGGGATGAGAATGAAATTTTTTGTGAACATACTTATACTATCTATACATTGAGCCTACTCAATGTAGTCACCATCAGCTGTGACGCATCTGGCCCAACGTTCTTTCCTTGATGTAGATGCACTTTGGTAAAATTCTGGAGATTGACTTTTACACCATCGCCTGACACAGGAAATAAAGTCTTACCGCGCAGGTGGGCTTTCAGACGACCAAAGAGGTAAAAATCGGACGGAGCCAAGTCCGGACTGTAGGGAGGATGAGGAACAATTTTCCAACCCATTTTCCTGATTTTCTCCTGCGTCATAAGGGCTGTATGGGGGTCGCATTGGCATGGTATAGACTGATGAGCTGACCCGAAAGATGTGGTCTGTGGGTCTTGATGGCACGTCGCAGCTTGTCCAATGACAAACAGTAACGGTACCGGTTAATTGCGAAGCCAGGTTCCAAAACGTCAATGAAAATGACACCACACTGACTCAGAAGAAGGAGGCTATCACTCTTCGGCCTCCTGTTCGTGAAAGTTTTGGTTTCTTCTTCCGAGGGGAACCCGGATGACTCCACTCCATGGACAGGGTTTTGCATTCAGGTTCGGACAAAAACAACCATGTTTCATCCTGGGTAATGACGCCGCCAAAAAACTGTTTCCACTCTTCAGTAAAGGTCTTCATGAGACCGTTGCAGCTGGCCGGATTGACCGTACGGTTCTAGGCGCTACAGTCTGGAGCCGAGCGACCGCTACGGTCGCAGGTTCGAATCCTGCCTCGGGCGTGGATGTGTGTGATGTCCTTAGGTTAGTTAGGTTTAAGTAGTTCTAAGTTCTAGGGGATTGATGTCCTGAGAAGTTAAGTCCCATAGTGTTCAGAGCGTTTTGCATCATTTTTGAGGGTTTCCCCAGTTAATCTCAGTCTGGTATCCGCCTCTTCTGCAAAGAATCTGGCCGTTCTACTCTAAATCTCGCTATATGCAGATTCCTACTAATTTCATGGATGTGATTAATGTCGGTGCTAGTTCCTCACCCTTACAATCAAAAAATACCTGCATCACTGTCGCACATCGCTCTGGAAATTTGTTTCAACTCTGATACGACTATGATATTTACCTGTGTGAGCTAGGCACATTTTGATGGTAGTACAAAGTATACGATTTCTCGCCAGAAGCGAGTGGGTGTGGACGGCTCGGCGTCCCCACTAAGCCTGCAGGAGACTTTTCACCGTGTTCTAAAAGCCAGCATCGTACACCTTCTGCGTGGCAGCTAGTTTTCGTGGAAATGGTCCCGTTTCCCGGCACTAATCCGCTTGCCACATACACGGTGCCGTCAGTCGTCACAGCTTTTCCTCTGTGGTTTTTCGAGGATGAAATTTGTCTCTCACATCAAAGAGCACCCGCCTCTTGGCGTTCCCTGGCATGAGAAACTTCGTTGCTTCGCTCCAAAATTACTAGCTGTCCACTCCAAGGTCCGACATGGTGCGGACAGTGCTGACCAATGGAGAGAGACAGTTCGAAACCAACACCATTCTCATGAATCGACGCTTTTTGCAAGGTTTCAATGGTAAATTTCTCAAACTTCGCCCTGTTTTACGTGTTAACTTGTCCGACTGGCAACAACATTAAATCTCCCCTACAAGAAGACCTTGAGAACTGTGTAGAGATCAGAAGAGAGACTGGAGAGGATATGCTTACAAGCTCTCGTAGGATACGACTCGCGCCCTCAAACTGTATTTGAAGTATGTGTGCTCCATTCATTCAGTAGCATAATCAATCTTCTGAACTGCTCGCGTTTAACTCATTTGGCTATGCATTTTAAATGCTCAATTATCTATATTATACATTTTTCTCACTTTTTCTTGTTGTTGTGAGCTGTCAGGATATGAAAGTCTTACTCATTTATGCTTCCTCCAGTATTGCAATTAAATGTGAACCCCAAGGAATTTAGTGTCATTTCACTTTACAAGGCGTATTCTTTTATTAAGCCAACGGCCTTGCACTGGCAACAACGGTTCCCGTCAGAGCACCGAAGTTAGGCGCTGTCGGGCTGGACTGGCACATGGGTGGTTGACGATGCTGTCTGCCGAGCGCTGTTGGCAAGTGGAGTGCCCTCAGCCTTGTGAGGCGAACAGAGGAGCTACTTGAGTGAGAAGCAGCAGCCTAGGTCTCGTAAACTGAATTATGGCTGGGAGAGCGATGTGCTGACCACATGCCTCTCCATATCGGCATCCAGTGAAGCATTTCGGCTGAGAATGACACGGGCCGGTCGGTACCGTTTGTCCTTTTATGGTCTGTTAGTTTAGTTTTTATGCGTTTACTATGATCCGAGCGATGGTGGAAAGAAAACCACAGGGAAAATCGAAATTGTTTGATTTATAGGAGTTAGCTACATCTTCCATCTACTTTCTGGATAGCCATCGCTCCCACTTAGACATTTGTCATACCGATGTACCAACTTTCCAATACCATCGTAACAGAAGGAGGTTGCCTGTGCTTTCCACCAGTTCTCTACGCTGATCTGTAGCTCGCTGTCGGTGCCAAAATGTTGTCTTCATAGCCAGTGGTTCATGTAAGCAGAGAATGGAATCAGAGGAAGCCAAGTCCGGGTTGGATGGTGGGTAATCAAACACATCGAAAACGCTATAGGTGCGTCTTCATTACCTCTAGACTGAGCGGCCGAGAATTGCCTTGCAAAAGGACACCCATGACGGTTACGTTATAAGGGCTGCATGGGATCAGGTGAAATCTCTCAGCAAATACTCATACTTGGCGGCGTCTTTACGTAATCTCTGTACGCTCAGAACTGAAAAAAGCAATGTGACGTGCTAGATGGCCATACTACAGATACTGCCCGACACTGTTGTGTGATTTTCATTTCACGACCAATTGGAATTGATGAACGAATAGCCCTCACAGTTTGCTAAAATTTTTAGACCATTCCTCTGTATATTTCGTAGTCAGTTGATCACTTGATTAGTTAAATAAAAGTTTTGAATTCTCGACCTGATTTTCATTTTTGCAGCCCTAATGTCCTGAAACTTCCTTATGGATAGGCCACCTTAATAAATGTAACCGGACGCATTTCGAGAGTGTTTGCCTCATTGTGACGCACGTACGTTCGTTTTTTAAATGATATATGAGATGGCGAAGTTGCAGCGAGTGCCACACTCTGACATGTTTCACAGTAGGAGTAGTTGGTGCACGAACTACTGAGCCTTATTTCGACCTCCTCCAGGTCTGTAAACCGTGTCACTATTCATGTTATTTGTGTCACGCGCGCGACTGCTACGGTCGCAGGTTCGAATCCTGCCTTGGGCATGGATGTGTGTGATGCCCTTAGGTTAGTTAGGTTTAAGTAGTTCTAAGTTCTAGGGGACTGATGACCATAGATGTTAAGTCCCATAGTGCTCAGAGCCATTTGAACTATTTGTGTCACGCGTCCCATGTAGAAACATTGTGCATATTTTGCATTTGATTTGCGAAGGCAGAAAAATCAGCTAATTACAAGCATATGTAGTCTTCTTAGTAGCAGACGGCATGTAATTTTCAGTTTATTTCGGGAATCATTGAATCACTAGGCGCTGATCCCCTGCAGCACTTCTTTCTTGTGGGCTTGTTTCCTCAGCCTATGGCTGTAATCCTACCGAAGTGTTAGGGGCTGAGAATTGATATGTCTGATATTCTTTAGTCGGCATTGCCCCGTAATTTAACTTATGGAATATTAGTAAAACTGTACAACAACCATACCCGCGTGTGGTATCATGAGTTCTACCTCATGGAGAATGGGTGGTGAAAAGACATTTTTGAAAACTGCACGTTCACGGTACCAGAAGCCGTGTTATCTCTAGAAAGTGCTGGCTCTGACCACTATGAGACTTAACATCTCAGGTCATCAGTCCCCTAGAACTTAGAACTACTTAAACCTAAGTAACCTAAGGACATCACACACACCCATGCCCGAGGCAGGATTCGAACCTGCGACCGTAGCGGTCGCGTGGTTCCAGACTGAAGCGCCTAGAACCGCTCGGCCACCAGCGGCCGGCCTAGACAGTGCATTACTTACGGAGTGTGGTACACAAGAGAGAATGAATGCCGAGTCCATCGTGCCTGAAATAGTCATTACGCTTCGTCCAAGGTAAAAAAAGTTTCGCAGAAGTCGGTGACCGATACAAATAAACGCTGCAGCTGCTCATAGTGTCAAAAACAATCCAGGGCCACACCAGCAGCATATGTGAGAGTTGCAATGGAATGAAACTAACACAGATACTGAAGACAGAAAGAACTATAACGAAGTGACGGATATTGCGGCAAATATTTCTTTCTGTACAATACAAACTAACTTTTATTTCTGACGAAATGTTTCATGAACAGAAGTGAAAGCCATTTAAAGGATGACAAAAAGATAGTTGCAGCTCTTGAGGAGTCCGTTGGACCTCACGGAATGCAGCAGCTGCTGCTCTTTTCGCTGACTTCAAGTTACGGCACTCGCTTCGCTAATGGCGCCAGTAAATGGTGGACGCAGGTACCGTTTCGAACCACGCCGAAGACGGCGGAGTGTAGCCGCAGCAGCCGTACCACCGCTGAACTGCTGAGCTCACCGTAGCCGCAGACTCGCACAAGAACGCCCGTAACCAGTTCTGCAAAACACCGGATAGTGAGCTTCCAGCCAGTCGTTTTAGCCTCGATCGCTCGTCCTACTCCAAGTAGGGACTGCAGTCGCGTCAACACAACTGCGTGAGTAGCGAAAAAGGGCAATTTCATCGTGTGTCTCAACCTCCACACGTTGCCGCTACGCGCACTACGGTGCAAGACTTAGCTATTCGTATACAAACAGCTTCCACAAACGCTATCGAGAGCCTACATCTCGTGGTCGTGCGGTAGCGTTCTCGCTTCCCGCGCCCGGGTTCCCGGGTTCGATTCCCGGCGGGGTCACGGATTCTCTCTGCCTCGTGATGACTGGGTGTTGGGTGATGTCCTTAGGTTAGTTAGGTTTAAGTAGTTCTACGTTCTAGGGGACTGATGACCATAGATGTTAAGTCCCATAGTGCTCAGAGCCATTTGAACCATTTTTGAAGAGCCTACATAGCTTGCAATTCGTGTAAACAAAACGCTGAGACGATTCCAAGCAACATGCCGCTAATTAATCCAGCAACTGCAGGGTCACTACGAATGTGGATGCAGAACGTCTGAATAACAATTCACAGTACGGTTCAGATTCATTGAGCTATATCCCACAAATTAGCACATTTGGTTGTACATTTAAAATAATTCAATTGAACTGTCTTTTCCAACACACGTATAGTTTTGACTGACTATTCGTTCACGTGTGTTTATTGGTGCAATGTTTTCCAGGCACCACGTAATTGCACCGATGTGACACGAAATTTATTTTTGACTGTCAAAGTCTTACCTGTTTGTTTGTCAGGGAACATACATGAAGAAACCTGTAGGTATGAAGAGAGTCGGAAACACTGACAGCCGGCCGAAGTGGCCGTGCGGTTAAAGGCGCTGCAGTCTGGAACCGCAAGACCGCTACGGTCGCAGGTTCGAATCCTGCCTCGGTAATGGATGTTTGTGATGTCCTTAGGTTAGTTAGGTTTAACTAGTTCTAAGTTCTAGGGGACTAATAACCTCAGCAGTTGAGTCCCATAGTGCTCAGAGCCAAACACTGACAATATCATCCGTCTGAGCTGTCCCAATAGAGTGAAATGGAGATTTCGCATTGATGTAACTACGACCTACGACTAAAGAACCACGTGTATCCCCGCAACATTGTAATCAAGATACTGTTTCTTCCATGGGTGGAAACCATGGATAAGGTAGCAGAGAACTTTGGGAACCTTTACCACAATAGTTGTTCTGTATTTAAACATCAGTAGCGTCACGAGTGATTATTGTTGCCTTTTCACCCAGCATCCAGCAATGCATTATTTGACATATTTGTTTTCATAGCACGGATAAGTAGGTTCTCCGACATGAACACTGAACGACCCTTTCTACAAAAGCTGAAAATGTCTCCGATTCCGTCCGAACAGGTCTCGAGAGGCCCAACGGTACTGACCGACTGTCGTGTCATCCTCAGCCGACAGGCGTCACTGACTGAGGATGTGGCCATATGGTCAGCACAGCGCTCTCCCAACCGTTTGTCAGTCTTCGTGGCTGGTGCCGCAACCTCTGTCAGCTAGCCCCTCAATGTACATCACAAGGGCTAGTTGCAACCCGCTTGCCAAAAGCACTCGGCAGAGCCGAACAGTCATCCATCCAAGTGGTAGCCATGTCTGACGCGAACTGGTGTTACCACTGCGGCAAGGCCGTTGGCAAAACCTGAAAATATGTGAGATTATTTTGGAATACCTCGGATAGGGAGAGTTCGCCTTGCCTTTCAGTCGCCTACCATTGGCTTTAACGGCGATATCTGACGTCATTACTCCAGGCGTTCAGATTCTAACGGCCAGCACCCTGATCGTTTCTGCGCGGCCCTTATGAAATTTATTTTCTAATACTTTCCTTGTTAAATAGCATATGCTTAGTCTGTTTGTATGGCGCCGTTGAAAAGTCTACGCTATCCTTTAACGATTTTTCTTGAATGTCTTCTTACTGATCAAGGGAATGTTTGAAAACTCCCAATTTGTTTTGGATATTCAGACTGCACAGTTTACTCCTAGCAGTGGAGCGGGAAGTTGGAGACCCAACTCATTAAAAATCAGCGGTTCTCTTAACCAATTATCAGCTTAGTGGGGCAGTTGGGGAACCCCAATTTAGAACACATATAAGTGGCTTATCAATTCCACCATACGACTCCCAACCAAGCGAAACCTCCCGGAAACCTTGGTCGGAACCGTCTTGTTGGTACCACATTAATTAATGTCTAGGAAAATATCCTTCGATGAGAACGTTGTCCCAGCCAAGAATTAAAATGTTATGTATGTGTAAAGTATGTATGAGTGTGTGTGTGCGTTATTGAACGGTACAGACTGAAACCTAAGGTACACTTTTTTATGTTCTTTTATTATACTCTTACGAGAGAGGGTATCAGAGAGAACTGGTTAAACGAGTTCTTAGCAGAACAACGGGTTCGTTTTTCACTTAACTGTGTACTGTTGTGAAATTTACAAACAGGCTTCAGTCACTCCGAATTCGTGTTCGGTTCCAGTTTTTGCAAAGGTGATACATATACCAGCAGTTTTCATTTAGAACTGTCAGTGTAGCTTCAGAAACATACAGCGACGTGCTTCGCAGGTACTGTACACAAGCGAATGATTCCAACTGGGACAGTGTGGGATCAGGAGGGGAGCAGCTCAGTTGCCCCGTAATGAGGATACAGCACTTGACTGCCCGAGTCAAGAGCGACCCCCTTTCAAACGGCAAACGTTAACGCGGACCGACCCACGTCCATGCAACTTTTCCATCTGTATATACGTTTCAATGAAAACATTGTGCCCCTTAGAAACAGGTCATAAAACCTTAATACGACTGGCCGGCCGCGGTGGTCTAGCGGTTCTAGGCGCTCAGTCCGGAACCGCGCGACTGCTACGGTCGCAGGTTCGAATCCTGCCTCGGGCATGGATGTGTGTGATGTCCTTAGGTTAGTTAGGATTAAGTAGTTCTAAGTTCTAGGGGACTGATGACCACAGATGTTAAGTCCCATAGTGCTCAGAGCCTTAATACGACTCTTTCGTGGATGTTATACCCGAGCGGTAGGTTTCCAGTCTTCATAATTATTGTTCTACAACCTATTTAACCTGTGGGTTATGCCTCTTTACGATGTAAGCAAATAACCTGTTTGTTTGTATTCGCTGCAAAACAGGATTCTTTATCGACATTCCGGTGCAAGGCTTGCAGTCAGCTCATTTGCTCCAGATTCCTACCATTTTCCCTCCGACACATCACATCAGCATCAGCATTACATCTTTATCACCTGTATAACATCGCCAAGCACATCGGTAACAGCCGTGAAGTAACAACCTGCAGAGAAACATTGAATCTTTTCTTAGTATAGCCTGCAGAGTATAACAACAACTGTCACCGTTCGAGCAAGTAAACAGAACGTCTCAAACGTCGCGTTTCTGTTTTGATATTTTTGATTTACCTGTTATTGTAATTTTATTTCCCTAAATATATTTATCTCAGTTAAATTTCAAGTCAGAAATATATCAAAAACTTGTTTGGCGCCATCTGCTTCACTCGAATTTACCCAATAATTACATCAAAAGTAATTTTATAAACACATATTAGACCTACTGAAAAATGAAGGTATTAATAAGTGGTTCCTTTTTCTATGCGATTCTGACAAAATCAATTTGTCGTGGTGACTGTTAAATAGCTTTCTCCGATTTAGTTCACAAATTGCAACACCCTCTAAACTCGTCACACTAATTAAATCTCCTAAAGCATGGTCTCTCTCGAATGTACTTCTGACCGAAAAACCGATTCTGGTAGCTAAAGTCCAAGGTTTTTGTTAACCATATCTTTTGCGTTCTTCTGGTGATATTTCCATAGAAACTTTCATCCCCTAACACAAACTTCTTTGTATCTAACCGAGAAGTGAAATACCAGTTATCATGGATTTACCTTCCGTGATTATAACGAAATATTTCTTAAAAATTTTCATCCCCTATTTCACGAAAATGGGAACTGAATCTCCAAAAATAGTGTAACCAGAATTTTTTGTTTCTAATCGAAAAGCCAGATTGAAATTTTAATGGAATTTTCGTTCAAAGTGCTTTCATAATGAAATAGTTTCATAATATATTTCATCCCTTATTTTATTCCCTTAGGGCTTGAATTTTTTTTTTTTTTTTTTTTTGCCAACAGAGAAGTCAAATACCAATTTTCATAGACAAAGCTTTAAAAATACTTTAGTAGTTCTTCAACAATGATTTATTTTTAAAAAGACTTTCACCCACTATTTCACTCTCGTAGGAGACAAATTTCTAAAAATGCTGAAGAGTATTTCCTTATATCTCACCGAAAAACTTAATACCAGTTTTCGTAGGTCAAGCCTCAAAATTATCTTCATAGCGACATATTTTCAAAAAACCATTCATCCACTGTTTCGCCCCTGAGGGGTGGCATTTCAAAAAACTCCTTCTTATACGATGCCTACAGTATAAGACCAACATCTTCTGCAAATTCCAAGTTTCTGTCCTCAATGGTTCGGCCTGGGCGATGATGTATTAGTGAGAGAGTCAGATAGTTGGAACATTGCCTTTTATGCACGGGGGAGATATGGTACCCCATCAACTTCAGGACAGACAAGCAGAAAATATGAAATAAGATTTAAAGAGCGTAAAAGAGCATAGAGTTATGGCACCTGCAATTCTACATTTGCAGAACAGTTCCCACAAAAAGACCACCATTCTAATACAAAAGAAAAAGATAATAAAATAAACAGATTTAGTGAAACAAAAATCCTACTAACACCACATGATACTTCGAGAATTCAATAGGTGGAATCATAAGAGGAAGACTTCATAAACGACCAACAAATATTAGTAACCAAACGTTGTTGTAACTAACAAGATACAGTGAATAAATAACAGCCATTCTGGCCAGTACAAAAGTAGTGTGACGTAAATCAGCCAACATACCACTTATGATGAGTAATCACAGTAAAGTACATTTAACGAGGTAATTTGTGCACAAAGAAGTTAGGACGTATCATCCCCTCCCCGCCACCGCCCCCTCCTTTTTAGCAACTTACGGAAACACACACACACACACACACACACACTAAAACATAAGACGTTCACGTCCTGCAACATCAAACATAAGTACACGAGGCGTAAGTGGAATTGCGCAACATGAAAACAAAAATACAGCGTCAGTGAAATGCAGTATACTAAAATCGAACATCTATGTCCAGAGGAACATTAGGAATGAAGTTCGAAAGAAAAAATCCCAGCAGTGATCGTAACTTAATACTACTTAATAGCAGTAATTTAAAACATGAAACCTTTTTATGATCTTGGAAAGCAGATTTGAAAGAAACACCAAATTGTTACGGTGAGTACTGTAGACGCTTTGAAATAAAGCGAAACGGGAATGGTGCAAAGAAGACTTTTATTACAGTAGCAAAAGACAGTCTGTAACTTGTTTGTCGTAATTATATTGTTAATAAGGTGTAATATACGTTGTAGCCTACTGTTAAGTACGCATATCGACGTTCCAGCAACAAGACAGTCTATTATTTATTAGAAAATTAGGACTAAATGTTAACAATATTTTGTTCCCGTCCGGTTATGGAGAAAAATGAATTAAACACAAAGGATTTAAAGGCAGTTACATATAGAGACTTCAGTAGAAATATATTTTTGTTATAATTTCGTCGTCGATTCTCCTGGTACAGTATAACATGTAGGAACATAAAGCACGTTTTATTTAACGAATCTGACGTAATTGTACCACATGGTACTTTAATATAAGTGCCGAAAGAAAAGTTCTTCCAGGTATGGACCCAGGAGAAAGTCACTGTACCCATGTCCGAAACGACTGTGCATCAGTAATAGTTTTTTTACAATATGACGTGTCACATACCCAGAAAACTTTCATGGCAACTGACTGGCTGAATCCTACGCAGTTGTTCAATTCGCCTACTTTGCCTTCTTGCTCTACTTCTTTTTCGTTTTTCGGAAGCATTCACTGTGAAAGCCCTGCGAAACTGAAAACAGTACCTTTCTTTGTGAAGGGCTCTCCATCCAGAGGGAAATGAATTACCAATTTTACTCATAAAGATTAATTAACGGGACCACAAAACGACAGCGCACGTTGGCTGACAGGTGAATACAGGCTTCGAAATTTAAGGCAGCTCATAATTTAAAAACTGAACGAGTCCACTCTCTTTGCTCCCTACTCTTCGTTCTGAGGGCCATCGTATTTCTATAGCATTGTTCCACAGAGCTTTCCAAGTTCCCTGAACATTTAATTAAAGTTCTCTATTATAATGTGCACTGAATCACGTGCTTTGCATCCCAACTAAAACGTTTACGTGGAACTTAGACTAATCCCGCCACAGTATGACGTTTCTTTGAGGCTAACTGTAGGAGATGTTTGTGTAGACCAGGTGAACTGAAGTTATCACTACGTAATTCGAGTGCCAGCATTTCGGTGCGCTTTTGGGTATATTTCGAAACGTTTGGTAACAAAGACTGTCGTCACTAGTATGTGAACATTACATGTTATTCAGCAACTCCTCCTTTTCTATTTGCTGATTTACAAACTTCATGGCCGAAGTGGAAAATTTCCTCTTGTGTTCGACACAAAGGTGGCCACTTACATGATCTACACAATGGCGTGAGCTGCAATGTCTGAAATGAGATCGATACTCCTGCTGTTATTTAAGAGGACGACAAAGACTAACTTTATACAACTTCAAAAGTAGACACGATTCTATAAAGAGAAAATGTAAGTAACATCATTTCTCAACATTATCTTCGTCAGTGTCTGTGCACAAATCCGCCATGGATGAAAGTTTCTGGCATCGTGCACTTAGATTCTTTGCACCGCCTCCACAATCTCGTCATCCTATGCAGGGGCCACTTCATCGGACCAATAGAGTGAAATTCACATGGAGCTGGATCAGGGATATACGGTATATGCTCCTACAGCTCAAAACGAAGATAGTGGAGGGAGCGGTTTTCCTCCGTTGTACGAGGTCTGAAACTATATCAAAATCGTGCAAGTCGTCAGCAGACTTGACTCATACTCGCGAGCATGATGGTACAAATTCGCGTACGGCCATCCTAATTTAGGTTTTTTGTGATTTCCCTAAATTATTCCAAGCAAATGTCAAAATGTTTCCATGGAAAGGACCCGTGAATTTCCTTGTGCGTCCTTGAAACGTTCTGAACTTGTTCTTTGTCTTTAATGACCTCGGTGTCAACGGGATGCTAAACCCTCATCTTTCTTCCTTTCCTCGCCATTTGAAAGCTGTTTTGATTTTGTTTCATAAATGCAGTTCACCTATAGTATCACTGGATGTATAATCAAAAAAGAAAGGAAATCTCGAATTTCAAATGTAAAAGGTACAGGAAATTTAAATAACTTTCTTACAGATGCTGCTCATAAGTGTGAAGAACAGTTTTCGAAAAATCATTGGTTTTATCGAATAAGAAAATTAGTAAGGAATTGCTGAAGCTATGTACAGTGCCAAGGACGAGTTTTCCCGTGAATTTAGATTACAACCAACTTGCATGCACCTAGCCACTCCTGAACGGCTGAAAATATGTCTACATGGGAAAACACAGACTACAAATGAGAGCTACAATCACCTTATATGGATGGGTTGTCCAAAAACAATATTTATGTCTTCAATTATTGTGAACATGGCAGCATGTGATGCTTGCCTAATGTTCAATAGTGGAAACGTCGGTAGAATTAAGTGTCTGGAGAGACTAGGCTTCCATCCAGGTGCATGCACACTGAGGTTACTCGGATGTATCGACGAAGCGCGATTAGACAAGTTCAGGCAACAGAAGAAAAAACGCCAAAGTTGGCTAGGAAAAGGAGGCAGCGAAAGAGACTACTCCAGGAAGACGACGAGGAGAATAAAGATTATTGATATGGACAGCATTAGTCACTAGACATACAGAAATAAAGTCAAAAACTGAAATAAAAACTTTAAATGCCAATTGCTGTAAACAGACTTTTTGAGCTGTAATGTATCTTTTCTCAGGAACTATAAAAGTTAACATGCTGAAATTTTGGCATAGTTCTTAAGAATTACTTACGAATAACCCTATGCAGCACTTTTCCGTTCTTATCTCGGAGAAAAGATCTACTTTAAAATTTGAGAAAAATAGAGCAGTCCTGGGTAACACAAAACTAAAAATTAGTTTCAAAGCAACAATGGTTTAAACAAAAATTTGTTCGACACGATTTATTAGCCTCTCGTGCATATGTAAACTGTAAAATTCCAGTTTTATCGCTTTATTAGTTTACGGGAAAAGGTACATTATAGAAAAAATGATAATAAAAATTCAAATACTTATAAAATGTATGTCGTTGTGCATTTTAAAACAAAAATTGCACAGAATATTAGGCATTATATTGCATGTAATATTCTTAAGTTTTATAATTTCAGCTGTAATATTTTTGGAGATATTTATATTTAAGTAGAAGAATGCTTTTAGACCTACATCTGTCCTTAAGTTCAAACATCGACGCAAACAGCCCATATGGTGTGTCTGCAATTATATAACATTTACAGACTTTCATAGCGGTCAGGGACTCGTCATCTTCGGAATAGTCATCGTACTGAAGAGTGACTGCAATGTAAACTGTTGTATCTGTATATATTTAGCACTGACGCCTTGTTAGCAACTGACGCTGCAACTACAGCAAACGAAGTTAAGTGTTACTTTAACTATTTGATATTAGATGTACAGTACATTCATATCTTAATTCTCTGTCCACAACCGCATATTTCTTGTTCCTGTATCCCCTAAAGTTTCAGAAAGCATGTAAACGAAGTTATAACAGAGCTCTCCGCTCGTACATTGCACAAAATCAAGTACCTTCGTACTGTAGCTGCTTTGCACGAATAATCTCCGCAGCTTTAGTCCCTTCATAGTACAGAAAACGAGTCACTCCTGGCGGTTAATCCGTGATGCAAACGCACAACGGGATACTCATAAGGAAATTCCTTATTATAACTATGATCAGAGCTGTTCACTGAACCAATGCTCGCCGGCCGCTGGTGGCCGAGCGGTTCTGGCGCTACAGTCTGGAACCGCGCGACCGCTACGGTCGCAGGTTCGAATCCTGCCTCGGGCATGGATGTGTGTGTTGTCCTTAGGTTAGTTAGGTTTAAGTAGTTCTAAGTTCTAGGGGAATTATGACCTCAGCAGTTGAGTCCCATAGTGCTCAGAGCCATTTTGAACCAATGCTACTAATATACAAAATGAGGTGGACTGCCACTGAACAGAAAAGTTGCGTTTTC
The DNA here is from genome assembly GCF_023898315.1 of Schistocerca nitens. Taxonomy (NCBI): domain Eukaryota; kingdom Metazoa; phylum Arthropoda; class Insecta; order Orthoptera; family Acrididae; genus Schistocerca; species Schistocerca nitens. The sequence continues at coordinate 707,756,029 of NC_064615.1, forward strand.
TTATTGACTTCTCGTCGTATACGAAACGATTCTGTAGTGAATCAAGCGATGAGACGCTTATTGGGAGGACTATGCCGTTTACGTACAGAGAACTGAATAAGGAACTAAGCGTCCGGTACAGAGGAAATTCTGAAGCAAAAACATTGCGCACTGCATTAACTCCAAATGTGAAAAGTTCCTTGAAGCCCCAACCCGAGGCGCGCCATCGTTGTGACAAGAATATATGTGCTAGTACATGCTCTCATGTATTCATCATAATGAGAGTATTCCCCTTTCTGAAGGCGTTGTCGGATCTATTCGCCAATCTTTGTCGCTGCTTCCCATCTATATTATAGCTTACGTGAAAAAGCCGTTCACCGGGAACAATCTCCTGCACCGCGTTACTTATTTAACTACCGTTGCTGTTGTCGACTAGGAAGAAAATACGAATTCATTATATAGTGCCACACACAAGGGATAAGAGAAATTTGTTCCATCACAGGTCGTCGTGTTAAACCACATATTTCTAGGCAACTAATTTCACGAGTGTTAATGGTAAGTCACGCAAAAGAGCTTGTGATCAGGAGCGTTTTTAGCTCAAAGTTAGGACTGAAACATAATATTCCGCATACAGACTCGTTATGCCATTTTCTCATTAGAGACTCACCCGGGCGCGAAATTTCGTCCCGTGTCGTTCGATCTGGCCACCAATGAATTAGAGAATTAACGCTAGCTGTGAAGCTTGGTGACCTGTAATAACGAGCAAAAACATTATGACTGCGGATTTATTGAAATACATTCCAATCCTGCATTGTGGCACCATCTGGCAGTTAACGTATCGGCAGACGAAAATGTCCCAAAACGAATTAAACTTGTGGTATATAAAATGCACAGTGCACAAATTATGCGTCTGTCGTTTACATAGTGTACTGTTATAGATCTTGGACTTTTAGTCGGAAGGAGCAGGATCTTAATTTTCATTACCATTACAATTTTAGCTACAGCTGTGTTCCTAACCCACTTACGCAAAATGACGGGGACTTCCCCCAAAACATATTGCACCTAGTTACTTGATGAGGACTTCTTCAACAAAGCTTAGTTTTTTCTCTGCTGATCTGGACATTGGCGGTACGCCAGATAAGAATATTTCTTCCTTCAGTAAACCGACTCCATTCACTGTATCGAGTACACTGTACAACAACACATACGGACATCTGGCAAAATATGGCATATTTAAGTGCATTTAGAGGTGGACGACTGTGGGGCTGCTAACAGGCATGTTGCAGTATCAATGTTCAATTGTCTGTCAGATAGTTCGAAATTTTGGCACCATATGTAACTGTCTCTCTTCTTTTCTCGTGCACGACTACGGAGGACCCTGGCCCTTTCGTATTGTTACTGGTGTTACCTATCATCTGCGAAGTAGCCGTGTGAACGCAGGGGTATTCCCTGGAATATCTGGAATCCTTTGCAGTAGCTAGATATGTATGCAAATTGGATATAGTTCCTGATCTTAGCTATCCCTGAGAACTGAGTCAGTTTTAAACTATGGGCTCTTCGTTTCCACTTCTCCTACTTTGAAGGCACAGGACTTGTAATTATAATGAACCAAATAAAATAAGAATGAAAAATATCTCGAAAAGTTCTTGGCCAATTTACCTCAACTTTTAACACGATGCGCTAATAAACGTAAGGATAGACATAGGCTGTATATACTGGTGTGCAAAACCTATGGACGGAAGTTACTCTCTCGTGCCGGCCGGAGTGGCCGTGCGGTTCTAGGCGCTACAGTCTGGAACCGAGCGACCGCTACGGTCGCAGGTTCGAATCCTGCCTCGGGCATGGATGTGTGTGATGTGTTTAGGTTAGTTAGGTTTAATTAGTTCTAAGTTCTAGGCGACTGATGACCTCAGAAGTTAAGTCGCATAGTGCTCAGAGTCATTTTTACTCTCTCGTGATGTGTAACTTCCAAGTAACATATCTAATCACCGTAGGCAGAAAGGACTGCTGCAGTATAGTACAGAAATAACTGAAATACACCGAATAGCTAAAGAAACTGATACATGTGTAGGGTTCCGGCCAGCATGCAAAAGTGCAATAAGACAACGTGGCATGGAGTCGACTAATGTCTGAAGTAGTGCTGGAGGGAACTGACGCCATAAATCCTGCAGGGCTGTCCTTAAATCCGTAAGAGTGCGAGGGGGTGAAGATCTATTCTGAACAGCACTTTGCAAGGTATCCCAGACATGTTCAGAAACGTTCATGTCTGGGGAGTTTGTGGCCAGCTGAAGTGTTTAAACTTATAAGAGTGTTCCTGTAGCCACTCTGTACCAATTATGGATGTATGTGGTGTCCCATTGTCCTGCTGGATTTGCACAAGTCCTTCGGAATACACAATAGGTATCACTGGTTGGTTGGTTGTTTTGGGGAACGAGACCAGACAGCGTGGTCATCGGTCTCATCGGATTAGGGAAGGGTGGGGAAGGAAGTCGGCCGTGCCCTTTCAGAGGAACTATCCCGGCATTTGCCTGGAATGATTTAGGGAAATCACGGAAAACCTAAATCAGGATGGCCGGACGCGGGATTGAACCGTCGTCCTTCCGAATGCGAGTCCAGTGTCTAACCACTGCGCCACCTCGCTCGGAGGTATCACTGGATGCAGTGATCAGACAGGATGTTTATGTACTTTTCACCTGTCAGAGTCGTAACTAGACGTATCAGGGGTCCTATATCACTCCAATTGCGCACTTCCCACGCCATTACAGAACCTCCACCAGCTTGAAAAGACCCCTGCTGACATGCAGGGCCCATGGATTCATGAGGGTATCTCCATACCCGTAGATGTCCATCTCCTCGATACAATTGGAAAGGAGACTCGTCCGACCAGGCAACATGTTTCCAGTCATCAGCAGTCCAACGTCGGTGTTCACGCGCCCAGGAGAGGCGTAAATCTTTGTGTCGTGCAGCCATCAAGGGTACGCGGGTGTGCCTTCTGCTCCGAAAGCCCATATCGATGATACTTCGTTGAATGGTTCGCACGCTGACAGTTATTGATGGCCTAGCATTGAAGTCTGCAGCAGAAGAATTGCGCTTCCGTCACTTTGAACGATTCTCTTCAGTCGTCGTTGGTCCCGTTCTTGCACGACCCTTTTTCCGGCCGCAGCGATGTCGGAGACTGATGTTTCAACGGATTTCTGATATTCACGGAACACTCGTGAAATGGTCGCAAGGGAAAAACCCCTGCTTCATCGTTACCTCGGAGATGTCCCATGGTTCGTGCGCCGTCTATAGTACCATGTTCAGACTCACTAATATCTGATAACCTGCCATCGTAGCAGCTGTAACCGAGCTAAAACTGCGCCAGACACTTGTTGTCTTATATAGGCGTTGCCGACTGAAGAGCCGTATTCTAACTGTTTACATAACTCTGTATTTGAATACGCATGCCTGTACCAGTTACTTTGGTGCTTCAGTGTGAATGCTCAATGAGACGAAGAGATATGACACTTTTATACAAAGACAGTGATCACACTGCTCTGTGTGATTTATGATGGTCTCCTCGCCATAATTAAACGCAGGATATGATCGCTCTTATGGTTCAAGGGTTATGGTATGGAAAGCCATAATCTTACATGGAGATCCCTACACTCACTGGTCATCTTCCATCTGACGCTTGTAGTCCATCCCCATGTGTGTCTTTGCAATGGTGCATTGGGTCCTGACCTTTATAGATGACGGTACGGAACCGCACTGAATTGCGCAGGTAGAGAGGCTCCTGGAATGAAAGAATATTCGGAGAATAGACTGACCTACGCGTTACCCCGAAATCTCCCCGAACACCTGTGGAGTGTGTTCGGGTGAAGTATTGGACAGAACACGTCCAAACACAACAATGACCATCGAGTAGTTTTCAGCCTCACTGGTACCCAGGAATGGAACGCCCTACCACTAAAACCCCATACCAACCCTGCAGCCACCATGTTAGTATGTCACAGAGCATGCACTGTCGTCCGTCGTGATGATAGAGCCATCAAGAACCATGGCCCGTTTTTTGTTATGTCCAGGGTATCACACTAAATCGCAGTAAACAAAGTAATTACTGTCTTTGACTAAAAGTGTTATTTCCTTTCGCATCAATGCGTATTTTTTTCAGTTACAACCGACTGCGAGAAAGAAAACAAAGCCACACATTTTTACAGAATTTTCTTTCTCACAGTGGGTTTTAACCAACAATGTGTACATTTATGTTTAAAAAATATTCTGCTATATTTTCTGATACGTTTATTTACTTCACTTTATATTTAATTTCTCTGATATCCTTATGTTCTCGTCAGTCGTTCAATGTATCACACACTTACGAACAGTGCTTTCTCGTACGAGTGATTAGTTTCCATATGAAGGTAGTAACCAAAATGATAAGGAAATGTACCTAGTTCATTCATTGAGCTGGATGTAACCCATCTTCCGCATTACGTCTCCTTTTGGTATTTTGTTGTTATTGAGGTTTTTAGGGATAGCCTAGAAAGCTTTTTCGACGTAATTCTTGCATGAAAATTTCTCTGATGAATTGTTGGAAGAAATATGTTAGCCTCCGTTAGTGCCGTAAGACCAACTGTCGTGACGCTGGCGGAGCTCCAACTTTAATAGTCGTAGAGCATCTTGATGGTTATCTTAGATAATCCTGACATTATGGAGACGGCGATTTCTTCGTTGGCACACTCTGCCTCCATAGATTACGTTTGTACCCGCTGTCTAGTGTCGCTTTCGGTGCCGCCATATGAAGAGGTAAGCAGTGTGAAGCGTGTTCCTCTGCGATATTTATTTGTCCAGTACCCGCTTCTGTGAACTATTAAGTGCATAACAAACGCCTCTGTTACAAGTTGGTGCTGCTCGGTCTGATTTCAGCGGTGTTCTACGACTGATGATAATTTCATAGATGCCATCTGCATATCGCTACCCTCACCGGCACTCCGTTGTCGACCGACCGCCCTGTCATCCGGCTTATGACATCTTTGGGAAGAGCTATGGAGGGATACGTAAAGGCCCTTTTCTAGGGAGGGACGAACCGTGCGCCGCCAACGGCGGCTTGTTGGGGACGACGAAATCTTAGATTCTGATATAGTTCCGAAATTATAAATTAAACAAGACAATGAAAATTTTGTACTAATGAAGAAGTGTGAGAATAAGATGGAAATACAAATGATTTATAAAATCTGGTGTCATCATTATCATCGTCTTCAAGGATTAGGCTTCTGGTCTGTTCCATCTCAGAACTGTTGAGTCCATCTCATTAAAGGACGTCCAACGTTCCTCTTGCCGGTTGGGTCACATCCTGTAGCCGCTTTACTGATTTTATCATTACACATACGTAGGATATTGTCTTTCCAATTTAGTTGGTATTTTTGAATTATATTTGCAATAGTTTCAACATTTAATTTTTGTTCGAATCGGTAGTTCTTTTACAGTCCAACAATGAATATCCCACTACAAACCGGAGGAACTTCGTCTCTGATGATTCCATTCGTCGTAATTTATCAGATGTTAGGGTTCAACATTCGCTACCATACAGGAGCAAGGGTGATGCACGTACGTTATGTTTTAATGTACCCTGAATAGTTCCACAGAAATGTCTGAATCTGGCCAATTTTAACTCTACATCATATGACTAGTGAAATTTAAAATTGCACCCTAAATATATAAACTCTCTTAGTCGTTTAGTTATTTTTCCATCAGTAACAATTTTTGCTCTTATGGGTTCAAATCCTTGAAATGCGATCGCTTTTTAATTTTATCCGTCGATATTCTCATTCCGTATTTAGCTGCAGTTTGACTCAATTTGTTTACTGAAATCTGAACCTTCTCTTCAGTTGCTCATGTCATAATTTGATGATCAGCCAAGAGCATCGTCATAAAATTCTCACATCGAGTGTCTTCCCAGGTGGCGGATAGGGGAATCTCACCAGATACGCTGGGCACTAGGGCGGACCAAAACATGCACAATGGGAGGACAGATCTCGAAGCCATAGAGAAGGCAATCCGTCAAGGACAGATCAAGAAAAATCAGCTGTGCCGGAATCTTAAAGGCGGCAGCTCCAGCGCTACCCTTATCCTGCGCCGCATTTGCGAGGCGGCTCGGGGACACCCGAAGTGCTGAAGATCCAGAGAAAATGTAGTGTCAAACCAGAAATTGTCTACGGTATTGTGAAACAGATGAGGTATGAAGCGCTTGAGTTGGTCACCTTGGCTGTCTCTTTGAGAATAACAAAACTTGCTAGTGGCAGTGAGCCAACTAAATTTCTACCTTACAAAGACACATGACATCTTTCCGCCACTACTCCCTCTCTTTTAAATTTGCCATTAATACCGTTTACATTCCTTCTTGCCACGCTGCTCTAAATTAATTGTTTCTGCTGTGTCTGTGACTTCTCTTAAGGTTTCCCTCTTTCTCTTTTCTTTCTCAGTGATGAAGCCCCAATCAGAAGATATTAACATCATATGGAGAAGACCTACCAAATCTTATTTTGGAGATGAAGTAAGGGAACTACACTGCGCGAACTGTTTACCCAGTTTCGTCATATTTCAGAATGTTTATGTTTGAGCAACTTTATTTAGGATTTAACTCTTCCTTTTGGTGACAGTAAATGAAAATACCTTCTAAACTGCTTGGTTCGAGCCATAAATCGAGGTCGTAGCATGTCGTAAGATACACCCTGTCAGTATCAGACCACAGTCATTTTTCCTTTGTGTACTAGTCTACGAGAATACTAAATAGACACTAGCGCTTTAAATACTTTTTTAAAACAAATAATTTATATGCAGTTCACTCGCTGTCCCATGACGCTCCACAGTGTACAGAAAATGCTCCGACGATACTGCCGATAATGCGTTACTCAGTTGTTCTGGTTGGTACAGCCCTCGCAACCTTTCTCAGGGAACGAGTAAAATTGACCACATCGTAATTATGTACTTTGCGAGTGACGTAACATAATTCTGGTTGATATTATTAACTTTGGAGGCGTAATTTAAAATGTATTACACTGTAAACGTTTCATTGACGGCTGCCCCACGTCTGGATCTGGTCTTTGAGGCGTATTCACGCCAAGAAGACGTCAAGTAAGTGTTGTATGTGAAAATAAAACGACATGGATGAATGGCATTCTGAAAGAGATTGACCATGTCTAAAAGTGCGAGGTGGCGGAGGTGGGTGAGGAGGTGGCAGGATGTGTCGCCTTAAATTTTCGCTTCCGGCGCAAAATCCCTGGAGATGGAACTGGGCATGTGGTCAGCGCACCGCTCTCCCCGCATCGTCGGATTCACAGGTCTTTTGCGCCGGTACCTTTCACTCACGCTGTACCGATGTCCTTCGTGACTGAGAGCACCCTGCTCCAGTCCTCCCAACAGGCAAAAACCTCTGGAAGAACCGTGAACTGAACCCGGGCCGCCGGCCTGAGTGGCCGAGCGGTTCTAGGCGCTACGGTCTGGAACCGCGCGGCCGCTACGGTCGCAGGTTCGAATCCTGCCTCGGCCATCGATGTCCTTAGGTTAGTTAGGTTTAATTAGTTCTAAGTTCTAGGGGACTGATGTCCTCAGAAGTTAAGTCCCATAGTGCTCAGAGCCATTTGAACCATTTTGAACCCTGGCCCTGCGTGTGACAGACACATGCACTGACGACTGACTGTGGAGGTGGTCTCCTTGAAACATTAATTATTGAACTATATGTGTGGGTCCAGGGCGAATAACTCGTGAGGCGTACACGGTAAAGAAGGGGAGCCACAACGACTGTAGCAAAGCACACCACAACGTAACTGAGCGACCAGGTGTGCGGCGGCGTGCGAATCGCAGCCGAAGTCCTGCTAGGCCGGTGCCGGAATTGCAGCGGCTGTTATTTCTGTGCCGTGCTACTGTTCCATTCAGCGGACAAGCGACGCGGCTCCTCCTTCAGCAAGGAAACATACGGCAGTAGCGACGCTGCGGCGACTGTTCAAATGAGAGCACGTGTGGCCGGGGTCGCGCTTCCCAGTCAGACACGTGCGTTCCGAAATACCTCAGGGCGCTGTGCGTGTGTGTGCGTTGGAGACGTGTCCCCAGGCAGGCGGGCAGCCAGTGTATTTCCGGTGGGCGGCGGCGGCAGTGGGGTCCAGAGCTGCGTCAACACGCACTGGCCAGAGAGCGGCAGTTTCGTGAGCACGCCGGATCTGTAAGCTGCGGTCTGTTTGTTAACACAATACTCTGCTCCTACGAAGCTGGAACAGACGACATCAGTACGTTAGCGGCTGGCTGGGAACATCAGCTACGGCCTTACCACAACTACACAGTTACACTCCGTAAACCTTACTGCTGTGGAGTGTATGGCTAGGGGTAATCCTCTTTTGCATCTCGTTATATTAGCTAACTGAACGCTGAAAAAATGATAGCTTCAATTTCTCTCTGTGCATTGTGATGGATGTCATTTTTGAGCATATTATATGAGTGATGTATTTCGTGCACATGATTCAAATGGTTCAAATGGCTCCGAGCACTATGGGACTTGACATCTGAGGTCATCAGTCCCCTAGACTTAGAGCTACTTACACCTAACTAACATAAGGACAGCCCACACATCCATGCCAGAGGCAGGATTCGAACCTGCACGTGGTTCCCGACAGTTCGTACAGCCAGTATGAGGAATGCCTTCCATACGAAAAGCTGGACTGTGTAGACCATTATAATTGGCATTAAAGCTTGGAAGAGCAATCGAATGCAGTGGGTAGTGTCCTGAGAAGAGATTAGAAGATGAACTTCAGCAAAATTAAGTCTAACTGAAGGTAGTAAAATCAGGTGACGCCAAAGAAATTGTATTACGAAATGCGTGCATGCGTTTTCCTATTTGATATAAATGATGATGACCGAAGTAGAGAGGATACAAAATGCAGGCTGCCCAGTAACTAAAGCAATTTCTGAAGAAGAGGAATTTGTTAACATCTACTATAAAGCAAAGCCTTAGGAACCCTTTTTCTCAATGTATTTCAAGTGTAGCTTTCTACGGAAGTGGAAAGTCCTCGAGAAGCAGCTCAGGAAATACGAGAATAGAAGCTTTTAATATGTGGTGCTACAGAAGAATGGGTACATTGGGTGACTGCGGGGGAGGTACTGAATCGAACTGGGGAAAAAGAAATTTGTCGCACAACTTAACTAAAGGACTGGAATGTTTCAAGGCATACATCCTGAGGCATGAACGAATCGTCATTTTGATAACGGAAGGAAGCATAGGCGGTCAAAAATTATAGAGGAAGACCAATATGTGAATACCATCAGCAGGTCGAGATGCACGTAGGTTACAATATTCTTTCGGGGACGAACAGGACTGCACAGGATTGACAGGCGAGGAGAGCTGCTTCAAATTAATCCTCCGACTGAAAGCCACAACAATAACGGTTATAAATAACTTTAGATGCCTGTAAATGATTACGAGATCGAATAAGCTATGAATAAAGAATTTGCAGCGGCTATTGGCGGTTTAAATATGCCGTTATTCCCAGATTTCTCTCGCTAGTTTTCGAAATTTAGTAATAAAGCCTTCGTGTGGTAGGTGGCTACTACGCTCAAGCGCCTGTAAGTCCTAATTTCTCAGAGTCAAACAATCCTGTGACATTTGTGCTCTAATTTTTGTGTCTCTCTTTCTTCCCCCTCGCCTCTTTTCTTATCTGCGCCTGGCACCTCTTCTCCCTCCCATTCGTCAGCGTCAGCATTCATATTCCTTGTTTGCATTGTCTCTTCCACACCATATGCAAGTTGCATAGTGTGCGAGTCCTTTTGTTCCGCCGGCCGCGGTGGCCGAGCGGTTCTAGGCGCTTCAGTCCGGAACCGCGGGACTGCTACGGTCGCAAGTTCGAATCCTGCCTCGGGCATGGATGTGTGTGGTGTCCTTAGGTTAGTTAGGTTTAAGTAGTTCTAAGTTCTAGGGGACTGATGACCTAAGATGTTACGTCCCATAGTGCTCAGAGCCATTTGAACCATTTGAACCTTTTCTTCCGGTGGAATGGTGTCCATCATAGTATCCTATATGGTATCCTGTCTTCTTTCATCCTACTCAGATGGATAAACCACGTCAGCTGCTTTTGTTGGATGCCGTCACAGATATCCCTATCCATTTTCAGCCTTTGTTGGGTTACGTCATTTCTTATCTTATCCATCCTAGAACAGGTTGAGCTTTGTCTTAAGTAATCCATCTCAGTTGGCAGGCAGCCAAAAACAAAAGAAAAATAAATTATACACGTTCTGTATCACTTACTAGCCTGGTTCGGTACGTATCACACACAGAAGAGCAGTTTTCCGTGATGAATCACGCGAATGTTTTGTAAACAATTTTGTTTCTAGCGTGACTCCATTTTCCCAGTAACCTAGTAATGAACAGAAGACTATCTTCTGCTTTATCTACGATTAAACCTACGTTATGACACCATTTCACATTCCTACAAAATTTTACACCCAGGTACTTGCGTAAGTTCACCGATTGCAGCTGTTATTCAGTGGCTATAGATGCTGTTTTCACCTTTTGTGTACACAGTTTTACATTTTTGAATATATAAAGCAATCTGTCAATATCTGTAGCGCTTTGAAATCACATCGAAATCTGATATCTGCACAGCTTTTCCAGACTGTACTTCAAAAGGTTTATAAGACCGTATTAATATCAATGAATGTCAGGTTTTGTTATCTTAATACACATTCTACAAAAACGTGAGTCAGATTATTTTGATCAACGTGATAATTTTGTTTCGCTTCCTATAGTTATCGTATGTTACTCGCTAAATGGATTACTTGTAATACCATAACGCGGTTACACGGCTGTTCTCGACGTGTGAGGTCGTTGTACCCGTAGGCACGAAAACTATGCTACTAGGAGACACACAAACTTCGTCCGGTTATGAGTTTCTTGCGTTTCAAAATGTTAGGTTCTATCAGTTTCAGACACAGAGCACTGAGTTAAGAATCACGTAAGCACAGAGCACTGGGGATGAAACTCGAGGAACGAATCGCCGAGTTGAGTAAATTAGGTGGAAATATCAATGAACAAAACCCCAAAATAGATCCATATGAGTATGTTGAGTAAAAGAAGAAAATTCCGTTAGAAATACAGATGAATAGTCAACAGAGCGAAGACGTTTCAATGTGGAAGTTGAAACCATTACTGCTGCACACCAGCAGACTGCTAACGCTGAGTGAGCTCAGATAGCACACCGCCAACCAATGTTCCTGGTTTAGAGGGCTGACCACACAGTATATAAAACAAACACCGTCGTAACACGCAATGCAGGCCGAACGATACCAACCGGCCACCGTGTCATCCTCACCATTAGGCGTCACCACATGCGGATACGGAGGGACATATGGTCAGCACATCGCTCTCCCGCCGTTGTCAGTTTTCGCGACCAGTGTCGTCACTTGTCAAGTAGCTCTTCAATTGGCCTCACGAGGGTTGAGTGCACCCTGCTTACCAACTTTACGCAGTAGACCCAGACGGTTAACCATGCGAGCCCTAGCCAAGCCCGACAGTTCTTAACTTCGGTGATCTGACGGGAATCGGTATTACGGCCGGGTCATGGCAGCTGGCGACCATACAGTATATGTTAAACCAAAATTGAGAGACGGTTGTGAATGACGTGAATGTGAATCATATATGATAAACAAAACAGATTTACATGTTAATGCGTTTGTCGATGAATAAGATGAATCAAGTATAAAACCTATGTGGAATATCAGTGAACGTAAGGAATTAATAACTGAGGAGGTGGGGAACGAAATTTCAGTGAGGAGCGAGCTCGCTACTGCTGTGGCTCCATGCGTGAAGAATGTGTTTGGTTCTCTGAATATGGTGCCAACAAAAACTTGGGGTCCGAAAAGTGAGACTGCAGTGCTGAATATTCAGGTACGTATTATTTCTGTTGTCCAATGAGTGTGGGACAGTGATGGATTTGATTTATGATAACGATACCAAGAAAAGGAAACTCTTGAGTATCTGGGAATTAATGAAACTGATGTGAGAGCTCTCCAACAGGTATTGTACGGTATTTTGGTCCACGTGGTACCACAGATAAACGATTTAGAACACAATTGTCCAAAGGTGAGATACAAACATGGGATTTAGACTGAATTCAGTATATGGTTCAGTGTCAGGAAGCGTCATGCAGACGCTGTAAGTTATTCAATAAACATGTAAATATGTGTTTATTGAGTCTCACTGAATCGTTGGGCAACTCTAACGATTTCTTTTATGTGTCATGTAGGTCACGTGCCTTTTTCGAATAGATCTTACAAACATTAAGACTTCTTATAATGGGGCAGCAACCAGTTGTTCAGATAGTTTTCCCATGTCTGTGACATTACTCGACTTTTTTTGTGGGGTCATCAGATTTTATTTTATTTTATTTTATTTTATTTTTTTTTTTTTTTTTTGTGGGGTCATCAGTCTTCTGACTGGATTTATGCCGGCCCGCCGCGAATTCCTCTCCTGTGCTAACCTCTTCATCTCAGAGTAGCATCCGCAACCTACGTCTCAATTATTTACTGGATGTGTTCCAATCTCTGTCTTCCTCTACAGTTTTTGCTCTCTACAGCTCACTGTAATAACATGGAAGTCATTCCCTCATGTCTTAACAGATGTCTTATCGTCCTGTCCCTTCTCCTTATCAGTGTTTTACACATATTCTTCTCCTCTCCGATTCTGCGTAGAACTGTCTCATTCCTTACCTTATGAGTCCACTTAATATTTAAAATTCGTCTGTAACACCTCATCTCAAATTCTTCGATTTTCTTCTGTTCCGGCTTTCCCAGAGTCCATGTTTCACTACCATACAATGCTGTACTCCAGACGTACATTATCAGAAATGTCTTTCTCAAGTTAAGGCCGATATTTGATATAAGTAGTCTTCACTTGGCCAGGAATACTTTTTATGCCATAGCTAGTCTGCGTTTGATGTCCTCCTTTCTCCATCCGTCACTGGTTATTTTACTACCTAGGTAGCAGAATTCCTTAACTTTATCTATTTCGTGACCATCGATCCTGATGTTAAATTTCTCGCTGTTCTCATTTCTATCTTCGTCTATTAGATTTACTCCAGATTCATACTGTGTACTCATTAGACTGTTCATTCCGTTCAGCTGATCATATAATTCTTTTTCACTTTCACTCAGGATGGCAATGTCATCAGCGAATTGTATCATTGATACCCTTTCACCTTGAATTTTAATTCCACTCCTGAACCTTTCTTTTACTTCCATCATTACTTCCTCGATATAAAAATTGAACAGTAGTGGCGAAAGGTTACATCCTTGTCTTACACCATTTTTAACACGAGCACTTCGTTCTTCGTCGTCCACTCTTATTACTCCCTCTTGGCTGTTGTAAGTATTGTATATGACCCGTCTCTCCCTACAGCTGACCCCTACTTTTTTTCAGAATTTCGAGCATATTGCACCATTTTACGCTGTCGAACGCTTTTTCCAGGTCGACAAGTCCTATGAGCGTGTCTTGATTTTTCATTAGCCTTCCTTCCATTACAACCGCAACGTCAGAATCACACTATCATGGAGTTCATATTCTTCAATACGGATATGGGTTAATGGACTGTAGAGTGTATTTTCAATGATGTAGGTTATTCAGGGAGGAGGTAATATTGTTCCAACATGCTCTATGGAATCTCTTCTTCAAGTGAATTGTTTGTTTTGATAAATATGTTGTGCTGAGTTGCTGTAACTGCGACCTTATACTTGTGCGATGAATAGTTCTTTGATGGAGCTGTCATAGACTGTGCGGCTGGTCCCGGCGGAGGCTCGAGTCATCCCTCGGGCATGGGTGTGTGTGTTTGTCCTTAGGATAATTTAGGTTTAGTAGTATGTAAGCTTAGGGACTGATGACCTTAGCAGTTAAGTCCCATAAGATTCACATACATTTGAACTTTGATGGAGTTGTACTGGACATAGCTGGACATTGTAGTGAACCAATACAGGACGGCGACATTTTTTCATTTGTTATGAGCCTTGGGCTCTCACATGTCAACATGCGTGTTGATTTTCTAAGCAACGAGATTTATTACACGATATGTAGGAATATTTGTTTATTTTTTTTCCAGATATTATTTAGTGAATGACAGTTTTACTTGGAAGGAACTGTGTACTCACGAATTCACATGTTACGAACACTTATATTTTATGGATGCTCTGATGCGGATGCACTGTCACAGTTTTCTGGTTTAGGTGAGGGTTTTGCACTTATATATGCACACATTCAGTCTGATTTTTCCAATTGCTTGTCTTTTGGCCTGTCTGTATTTGTTACTGTTAAGAGTGAATATATCGTCCATGAAGGCCGGTATTTTGAGGGCTGTGAGTTGGGCATTTACTGCTTATGATTTCCAGAGGTTGGAAATTTACCTTGACTGGTTTTTAAGTTATGAGATATTCTTTGGAAAATTTTATTGTTTGTTTGGAATGCTTTGACTGTTGACAAATACATGTAAAGCTGGTTTATGCGTCAGTCACTTGTTTATTTTTCCCCTACTCAGTTTGATGGTACACACCTTCATCTTCGGATGGAGGATTGTTTATTTACATAACTGGTGTTGTTGAAGCTATGGATGTCCTTTCACAGTAATAGGCCAAGGACATTGTAAGTTCTGCTTCGTCATTTGGTAATGCAAAAAACTCTATATTTACAAAAGGCTCTTTTGAGGTTAAGAAACATGGATTTCTGACAGTGAATTGTATGTACCCAGGTTGTGGAGTCGTAAAAAGAATGCGTACTGCTGCCTGTTGTACGTCCTCTCCAATGTGCATTAAGTTTACAATCCCACTTCAAACACGTTGTGCATGTTACAGATACACTTTCTCACACTGGATTTAAATATAAAAGATTAAATGATTATTTATTTCAAGTTTCTGCTAACAGTCGCTTTTTATTTTATGCTTAATCTAACATAATGCAACGCGTTTCGAACATGCTCTGTTAATCTTCAGGCGTTTATACATACATACATACATATAGAGAAATGATAATTAAATATAAGCAGTCTTAGACTAGATTAATCTAGAACTCTTTGTCCATTGTTTTTTACTGTAGCTGCTGGTGTGACGTTTGGGAGGAAAGAGGGGGGGCGGTGTATGGCTAGAAATCGAAATCAGCAGAAGACATCACTGATTTCGATTTCTAGACATACACTGCCCCCTCCTTATCCCAAATGCCACACCAGCAACTACAGTAAGAAATAATCGACAGATAGTTCCACATTAATCTAGTTTAAGACTGCTTATATTTAATTATCATTTCTCTATATGTATGTATGTATGTATGTACGTATAAACGCCTGAAGGTGAACAGAACATGTTCGAAACGCGTTGCATTATGTTAGATTACGCATTAAATTAAAAATGACTGGTAGCAGAAACCTGAAATAAATAATTATCCCACACAGTCACGGTGCACAAACATAGCTATTATGGCTGAAAATAATAAAAATTAAATGGTTCCTCCATCAGTATGTTTTCATTTAAAAAGTGAATGAGCTGCACCAGAATATGGATGTGTGCACACTTAGTTTGTTATATATACATAAATATGTTTTCCTCATATTTAAAAAAAATATTAATATGCTGTGTCATTGGATATAAAAATAAATGATTGCATGGTTATGTACATAATTAAAATTTCTTTTTATTTTAAAAAATGAAATAGACTGCATGACAATATGGACATGTGCCCAGACCAATTACTATATAGATTTTTTATGTAAAAAATATTACAACAGATCATCATATGCATTACAGTTTGAACTATTTAAGAAATCAATGAGAGAGGTTAAATGAATGAAACTGTAAATTATGAAAATGCTTTAAGAACTTTTGATAAAATTGGCTGACCATGTTTCACTATTGCCATTGAGTTGATGTTCCCTAACATTCATTCTGTGGACGTAGATTTCTAGTTCTTCATACAGAGGCATTCCGCATACTGTGTTCAGTATATATAATATTTCAAGGTTGCTTTGTTCATTTTCAAGTGGATGTCCTGTATCTCTTAAATGGGAGACTACTGCACATTTGTGTGGTGCACTGTATCGGAAGGCACTGATGTGTCCTTTGAATTTGGTGTGGATGTTATGGCCTGTTTGACTTACATATTTAGTTGGGCATTTACTGCTTATGATTTTGTATACGCCAAAAGTTCAAAATTTAGCTTGACTGGTTTTTCAGGTATGAGATAGTCTCTGAAAAATTTTATTGTTTGTTTGGGATGCAGTTCCCATTTTGTATCACTTGGAGATACTGGCAATTTTTTGAGAGATATTATCAAGGAAGGGGCTACATGTTTTCAGTGTATTTTCCTGCTTGTTGATGGTTATTTTGTTCCTTTTGTATCTTAATTTTTCGAACTAGATTGTCTGCTAGTGTGGGTTTATAGCCATTAGCTGCAGTTATTTGTTTTGTGATTTTTATGTAATTCTATGGATTCTCATCACTCTGTGGGGTATTTAGATCTTTATCAGTCATAGAGAGATATGTTGGTAGTTCGGGCATATATGGGAGTGGCAGGAGGAAGCATGGTTGTTTGCATCTGAGGTGGCTAGTTTCCTTTAAATTTAGAAGACATATTTGTTATCTTGTTTGCAGGTAGTTAAATCAAGGAAGTTAATAGTATGATTTATTTTCTGATCACAGGTGAATTTAATATTCTTGAGCATTTTGCTGATTGTTTCATGGATGTCTTTGACACAGTCTTTGATTTTCACATGTATGACAAGGAATGCATCATCTACATATCTTCTGTAGAACTGAACTGTTTGACTGCATGTTGGTTTCTTTGTGAAAATTTTGTGCTCTTGGTGGTTAAGGGATATTTTGGCTATGGTTTCTGATGTGTTGACACCAATAGATAGCCAATTTTTTTGTTTGTAGATTACTCCATTGGAGGATAAGTGATTGTATTTCAGTACCAGTTCCATAAAGTTAAAGAATGTTTTGATTTCTGCTGGGGAGAGCCTCTTCTATTTCATTAGGCTCTGTTTAATAACAGCTAAAGCAGCATGAATAGGGATGTTAGTATACAGATTAGTTTCTTGTAGAAATATCATTAGGTATTTGTTAATACTGTGTATGTATGACTTTCAGATCAATGGCAAATGAGAGGCTACTTTTAGTGAAAAGCCTCGTTCAAAGACAACATTATCTTCTACAATGTTGTTGAGATTCCTGTAGAATTTTATACTCAGGTAATTTATTAGGTTTGAGATTGGTGTTATGTAGCCATCTTTTTTATTGGTTTTCAAATGTGATCTTAGTTGTGGTTCAGGTGTTTTTCTTTTTCTGTAAGCAGGAAGTTCGTACTTTTAAATAGGGTCTTACCTCTAGTTTGGAATTTGTTGATAGTGAATTTGCCTAGCTGTATGATATTATTTTCCTCAAAGAATTTCATGGTTTTCTCGATGTACTCATTTTAATGTGAAATTGTTGCTGAGTTTCCTTTGTCTTCCTTTGTGACAACAGCTTTTGGTCTTTTAGTATAGTAATTAATGTGCAGAGTGCCCTATTATCGCTAATGTTAGTGATGTCTGCAACTGTTCCTAGTCTGGTTTATTCTCTAGCAAATTTTTAACTTGTTCTACTACAGCAATTTGAGAGTTATTACCTAACTTAGTGGTATGTGCCGAAATAAATCAAACCGTTAAGTTCCTTGATATAAATATCTGTAAACAAGATAACAAATATGTCTGTCGAATTTAATGGAAACCAAGCACCACAGGCATAAACATACAGGTTTCCTCCTGTCCTAACATGCACCAACAAGCAACATATCGCTCAATGATTCATAGAGCTCTAAAAGTCCCACTGAGTGATGAGAACCCCGGTATGGAATAAAAATCGTAAAACAAACAGCTGCAGCTACTGCCTATAAACCCACTCTAATACAAAATTTAGATTAAAAATAAAAATATTAAATGGGCAAAATAACCATCATCAACCAGGAAAGTACACTAACAACATGAGCACCCTCGCCTGGTAATATCTCCCCAAAAATTGCTAGTGTCTTCAAGTGACACAAAATAAGAATTTTATCCCAAACAAACAATACAATTTGCAAAAAGACTACCTTACAACTTCAAATGCTGTCAAGATAAATTCTCAACCTCTGGCAGGTTAAAAAATATAGTATTAAATGCCCAACTCAATATGCAGATCAAACAGGCCGTAACTTCCTCACCGGATTCAAAGAACACATCAATGCCTTTTGCGATACAACCCACCAAACAAACGTGCACCTGCCTCCCACATAAAATTTACAATACATCCGTTTGAGAATTTAGAATACCCTAAACAAAAGACACAGAATGTCTCCGCATGAATAACTAGAAGCCTGCATCCAGTAAAAGAATTTAGGGGAACATCTCAACGACAAAAGCGAAACACGCTCAACCAACTTTTACAAAAGCTTTCACAAACTACTTAAAGCAGTCCCATAATTTATATCTCCAAAGGCACAGCAATCAATGTATCCAATCCCATTCACTTCTCAATTAGTCCGGTCTAAAATATATACTGGATGAATCACCCAAAACGTGAACCACAAAAACTGGAGGAATGGAAACTACTCATACTGTGTCCTTTCCAGATAATGGATTGGTAGTCAGGGGCTCATATTGGTAGGCTACAAACAGATAGTAATAATTTTTAAAAGTGTAATTATTGTGCAATTATATACTTTTTTAAATGTAATAATGCCTATCGATACTAGCAAACTAAAAGCAGGGTAAATTAGTATTTCAGTGGTGTTTGTTGAAGGACCTTAGTGTGAGTCGTTTACGAGGTATCGTATTTTGAAAAGTTCCCATACTGACACTTGCGATTAACCTGTCCTAGCCCATTCTAAAGAACAACCCAAGTGAATCCACTAGATGCATGAATTCTGACCAGTAACGAGAGAATTGATAATCACAGGCTGTGTCCAGAATGACCGCTGGCAGGGCAATACATGCTTCCAGTCTGGTATGGAACAACTACTGCACATGCGTTAAAATCTCAGCAGAGATGTACGAGCAAACTGCAGTAGCCGGCCGCGGTGGTCTCGCGGTTCTAGGCGCGCAGTTCGGAACCGCGCGACTGCTACGGTCGCAGGTTCGAATCCTGCCTCGGGCATGGATGTGTGTGATGTCCTTAGGTTAGTTAGGTTTAAGTAGTTCTAAGTTCTAGGGGACTGATGACCACAGCAGATGAGTCCCATAGTGCTCAGAGCCAGCCAAACTGCAGTAATATGTCGTTGCATATCATCTGTTGTAGTTTGTATGCCCTTGTAGACAGCGTCAACTTTCCGTACAGGAAGAAGTCGACAGGCGTCAAATCCTGGGAATGGGTCAGCCAAGGTATGGGTCCTCTGAGTCAAATACGACGATTCGTGAAGACATTCTGTAGTACTTCGTGCACTATGGGCTGGACAGCTATCAAGTTCGTACCACAGGTTCCTTCTAGTCTGCAGAGGAACGTCTTCTAGCATCTCTAGAACACAATCTGTTAAGAGGTTGTGATATTTGTGGGGGTTTAGTTTTCTGTTTATGAGAAATAGGCTTCTGAGTTGATAGTCTAATATCCCACACCACACGTTTATACTCCGGACTCTGAAGTTCCACCTGACGAAGCCAACAGGGATTGTCAACAGACCAATAGCGCATGTTTCGGCGATTTACCTGGTCATCACTGGTAAATGTGGCTTCAACACAGTGTACATCTGGAGTATCCTGTCTCAACGTCAATGTACGGAAGATAACATGATTTTCATAGTCATTCCACTACAGCTCTAGATGGAGAGACATATGATCGGGTTGAAACCTGTGGCAGGGAATGCGCAGGACACTGGCGTGACTTACGTCCACTTCCTCGTGCGATGGTGCGGGATATAACGTGCGAAATAACTGCAACAGCAGCAAGAACATTAATTTTCCCCTCTTCTGTCGTCTCTTGTTTCCTTCTCTTAGGTTGTTTCAGTGTTACAAATCATTTTTAAGTAATTGGTTCAAGAGGATGATAAATAATTCCCGCGATGGCTGACATCTATTGGGATATCTTGCACTATACACCATTCAAGAACGAATTGCATTCTTACTGCACTCTCCATACACCATTTCTCCTTAGTTAAATCCCGTCGTCCACTCACACTACCTACTGCTTGGACTGTCACACACCAATCGACTCGTAAGTCGCAAAGCGTTCAAGCAAAACGCAATCGCCGGCCGCTGTGGCCGAGCGGTTCTAGGGCTTCAGTCTGGAACCGCGCTACAGTCGCAGGTTCGAATCCTGCCTTGGGAATGGATGTGTGTAATGTCCTTAGGTTAGTTAGGTTTAAGTAGCTCTAAGTTCTAGGGAACTGATGACGTCATATGTTAAGTTCCACAGTGCTCAGAGCCATTTGAAGCAATACACAATCACACAGTAAGCACATATAACACCATCGTATCTTGTAACTAAAGTGCTTGAATGGTACAAACAAGTGTCGGTATGGAATCTCTCAGCTGTGTAGGCTCGTATCGACTTCGGTCTGTAGATCGAATCTCTGTTTCGATTCCCCTCTTCTGCTTTGAAATTTTTGCGAGACAGACGAGTATGGAACGAATAGTTACCGGGGATGAGCAAGAAGGAATCGGGTTGGATGAAATGTATGTTTTTACGCGCCAGTTGTCAGTGTCATGACCGGCTCGATCTGAGGGAACCGTTGCAATGGGAACGATTTAATTATGATTAACTGATTTCAGTGCAATGAAAGAGCACCTCTTCCCTGTTGTCGAGCCATGTTGTATGATCTAGTTTGGCGGCGTTAGCGGTCTTTCTTGCTACTGCCTTGCGCTATGTGTTCCTTTTAAGAGAGTTGTGGATTTGTACTTTCCTGGAAGTTTAGATCCACTGTTAGAGTAGTTTGCATCGCTTACAGAAACTACTTGAGCCTGCCAATAACAATATTCGCTGAGTACCCTGTGCTGATTTCCGGAAAAATAACTTAGTTGTGATCCCTGGGTGTGACTATTGAGGTGATAGTTTTTTATGGTTTCGTTTTAATAGTGTTTCTCTTGGCAAATTATTCCCAACGTTAATATTGTCTCTGTCTGTGCAAGCAGCGGGATTGTTACTAGCGGAGGTCATAAGTGCTAGTGGTGCTGTCGTGAACATTTATGATTAATGCGTTCGTTTTAGTTTCCGATATGGGCAGTTCTGTCCCATACCTGGTGCGCTGCCAGAGAGCTGTGAAATTTTCTTTTTTTGGCACCATTGGCTGAAGTAAGGCAAGTGTTCTTATCTGATTCTTGGAGCCTCATTGGATCTGCAGACCACCTTGTACTTGTATGTTATTAATAGAACCAGGGTTTCAACCCGCAAACTTCAAAATTATTATTTAAAATCTACTTCAGTTATGTTTTTAACTTGGTTCTATTAATATGCTCATTCTTGGTTCTTGCCAGTGTCTAAATTGTACTATTCTTGGAATTCTTGGTTTAGTATGTTAATCGCCGTTTGTCGGCTATTTTCTTCCTTATTCTGGATTGCTTGTTCAGGAAGCTATTGGCCGAAAGTGTGTTATCGCACTAACTGACCTGTTCGTGTTTGTAGGTTTCTTCTTGTCACATAATACTTATTTCACAAGCGCCCTGCTGTTGCCTGATTGGTCAGCTACTGTTTCTGCAATCTATGATCGCAACTGGTCCGGCCTGGCAAGGATGAGTGCACGAATGGCGCGATATTACTGGCCAGCATTTGGGATTCGCCACTGCTGTTGCCTTGTGTGAAGCAGCTCTACAGTATGGTGCTGCTCCTTAAGATTTTTCTCCACTGGTTCACGTGGACCAAGATCTTTTCACAGTTCATGTACTTTGTCTTTTGTTTCGGAATCCTTTTGGTGGCATGCCCTTTTCCCTAGTCAGCCAGTCGACTTGCAGGCACATGTATTGCTTAAATTTGTCAGACCTCTTAAAGGACTGTGTTAAATTTCGGCCTTTAATTTAAAACTTTTCTGTTAGCTTGCAAATTTAAATTTGTTTTAAAATTGTACCTGCTACTAAATTTGTGCTAGTCGTTGTTACAACTGACTTTCAAAAATTTTGATCTGTAATGTAAAACCATTATGTTAGCTTGGGACACTTAAATTCGTTGCAACATTTTTCTTGTCTCTATTGCTATTCGTTGTTACATTCGATGTTCAGCAATTTTGCGCTACATTTGTCTGGTCTCTTAAAGGATTATGTTAAATCTTGGTTTCTGTAATTTAAAAGCACTGTGCTACCCTGGTATCAATTCTCTATTGTTGTTAAATTGGTTAAATCTCTGTGTTCCTCTGAACTCAAGGTTTTCCTCTCACTGTTTTAAGAACTACTGATTTCCAAAAGATTGTTTCATTGTGTGTTGCTACACCTGTTTTTTTAAATATTTAATAAATGTGAACGACTTGCTAATTAATGAATGATGTCATAACCTGGGGACTAGACCGTCCATGAATTCCTGTTAACCTGGCTTGTTGAAGGTCAATTGGTAGCAGAGTATGGTTTCAATCCACAGAGCTCTAGGTTATGGGCCCTCAGAGGAGCACTAGAATCCTGCAACAGACACTACTGAAATTCAAATTTACACTACTTGCAGTTTGTTAATGTCAATACGCTTGTTCCATTTTAAAAAGTATATATTTTCACAAAAGTAGACTTTATAAATATTACTACAATCTGTTTACTGGCTAATAATACGAGCCCATACTACCAGTACATTTTGGGAATACCACACAGCAACAGCTCTTTCCATTTCCGCAATATCTGCTATGCAAGTTTTATGTGATTCACACTGTTGCAATCTCTTTATACATAGGACATCAATATAATGTATCAGTTGTGCACTTTTCCATATTCTGGTGCAGCCCATTCATATTTTTACAATATAAAAAGAAAACACACACACACCATCCTTAATTCTTGTATCGAATGCTGCAGCACATTCATAATTTTTAAAAATACAAGAAAAACATATTGATGTATATATAACCAACTGTGCACACAGCCTTATTCTAGTGCGGACCATTCATTTTCTGAAAACGGATACGTATTTATGTATGAACCATTTAATGTTTTAATTTTGTTTGCAGTGCAAGTAAGCATATCGGTAATGAAAATCATATCTGAAGAGACAGTATAAACTTAATGTACAGTGGACAGGACGTGTAATAGGCGGGAGTATGAAGGTTTTTTGCGATTCTGCCACGGTTGTAAGTATAATTCACTGTAAGAAATTCATGTTCTTATCGTCAAAAGTGCCTTTTATAGCGATTAATGCAACTGTTTTACAAGACATTGTAGTCGACCAAGGGTACTATGGTTTATTTCACTGAGTGAGTTTTCAACTGAGCGATGAAGGGAGAAATATTGACATAGACCCAGGTAAAAGACTGTTTCAGGATTGTGAATTAGTAATTATGTGAATAGGTTTATTGGAAACAGAACAAGGGGAAATAGATGCCAAAGAGGGCGCTGAGCCAAGTTTTTGAGTACGTGTACATGGAATATAGACGTAAGTACCTGCATGTAAGTAGCTGCATGAGGTTGTCGGGGTTAGGTTGTGATGTTATGTTTTGCTTGTGTTTTCTAGTAGTGATAGGTCATCGAATGCCATCTTGAACTATCGTTCTCGCTTCCTGTTAACGAAAATTATTCTTGTAACATCTGCAGAAACGTTGAGAAAATTCATTACGTAGGAATAAAGTAGGAACGCAACTCCTTTGGTGAATCTTTATCGATGGGGATAGAGGATATTGTAGTTTCATAACATAGAAATGGCGTGATGTTTGTTGAAAAGGAAATTACAGTCACGCATTGCATTTAGTTATTGCTGACACTCTCTGAAAACACACTGCACATACTGTAGCAAACGCCATTGTGACAATCACCAACAACCAGTTATACTACACGCTACACGTATTACACTCTCCCCTTTTTGCAGTTAATGTCTTCCGCACATTACTCATCGATTCTCCAGTTAAGCTCCTAATTTTTGAACTTATTATTCCATTTAGTTTTCAGCATGGCCTTAAGTGGGCAACAACAAAATGTAGTGCCCCACAGATTGTACCTAACAGCATGTAGCTTGCCCCACTCCGACTCTGACGCATTATACGTATGGCGCCTTAACCTAAAGTCATCTGCACATGGAACGAGGCAGCGAAAGATGACGTGCAAGCAAACGGGATATCCAACGTCATGAGGCAGAGCACTGGGTAACGTGATTTTGCGCTATCCAGCGGCAATTGTCGACTTTATTTGGGTCGTAAAGCATACAGTTTGTTCACGATAATGGATGTACATAGAATTCCCACATCAGCTCTATTAAAACGCACACTTCCCCTCTTCACCATATGCTAGTCATGTTATTCTAAAAAAAAATGGTTCAAATGGCTCTGAGCACTATGGGACTCAACTGCTGAGGTCATTAGTCCCCTAGAACTTAGAACTAGTTAAACCTAACTAACCTAAGGACATCACAAACATCCATGCCCGAGGCAGGATTCGAACCTGCGACCGTAGCGGTCTCGCGGTTCCAGGCTGCAGCGCCTTTAACCGCACGGCCACTTCGGCCGGCTCATGTTATTCTGTCAGTGGTATACATTACTAAAAACTATAGTATCCGCGAACGCTAACAAGAGAAAAATGAAAGACACATGCCTACTCAGTAAGGACACCAGCGTGTAGAAGTTTACCAAATCGAACAAACTCCCTTCTGACCGAGAGTCCACCTATATTTACGTATCATCAAATATATCAGAAATTGTTTCTAGTAATTTCGAAGAAAAGAGCTAGAACTTTTTAGAAGACACAGAGATGAAAGGAAACAAAAATGTATGCAGCAGGACCTAAATCCTTTACCGAAATTCCCTCGGATTGTGACGTGACGCATCAACCAAGTACACCACTCTGTCTGCTACCGGCGACATATACTCTGTTACTGTCTATTAAACGCTTTAATCGCCGAAATGTAGTTAATTTGGATTTAATTATAACAAAGGCCCCCCCCCCCCCAAAAAAAAAAATTCATTGTTCCATGGGTCGACGCCTTAAAACAGGTTACTCTCATTGCAAGCGAGTTATAACGCAAAAATAACTACACTACTGGCCATTAAAATTTCTACACCAAGAAGAAATGCAGATGATTAACGGGTATTCATTGGACAAATGTATCATACTAGAACTGACATGTGATTACATTTTCATGCAATTTGGGTGCATAGATCCTGAGAAATCAGTACCCAGAACAACCACCTCCGGCCGTAGTAACGGCCTTGATACGCTTGGGCATTGAGTCAAACAGAGCTTGGATGGCGTGCACAGGTACAGCTGCCCATGCAACTTTAACACGATACCACAGTTCATCAAGAGTAGTGATTGGCGTATTGTGACGGGCCAGTTGCTCGGCCACCATTGACCAGACGTTTTCAATTGGTGAGAGGTATGGGGAATGTGCTGGCCAGGGCAGCAATCGAACATTTTCTGTATCTAGAAAGGCCCGTACAGGACTTGCAACATGCGTCGTGCATTATTCTGCTGAAATGTAGGGTTTCGCAGGGGTCGAATGAAAGGCAGAGCCACGGTCGTAACACATCTGAAATGTAACGTCCACTGTTCAAAGTGCCGTCAATGCGAACAAGAGGTGACCGAGACGTGTAACCAATGGCACCCCATTTCATCACGCCGGGTGATGCGCCAGTATGGCGACGACGAATACACGCTTTCAATGTGCGTTCACTGCGATGTCTGCGAAAACGCATTTGCCATCATGAAGCTGTAAACAGAACCTGGTGTC
Organism: Schistocerca nitens; assembly: GCF_023898315.1. NCBI lineage: Eukaryota > Metazoa > Arthropoda > Insecta > Orthoptera > Acrididae > Schistocerca > Schistocerca nitens. Next base: position 707,781,850 of record NC_064615.1, read on the forward strand.
ATCCGAAACAATGACGTTTTGCCTTTCGTGCACCCGGGTTCGTCGTTGAGTACACCAACGCAGGCACTCCTGTCTGTAATGCAGCGTCAAGGGCAACCGCAGCCATGGTCTCCGAGCTGATAGTCCCTGCTGCTGCAAACGTCGTCGACCTGTTCGTGCAGATGGTGTTATGTTGCAAGCGTCCCCACCTTTTGACCCAGGGATCGATACGTGGCTGCACGAACCGTTACAGCAATGCGGATAAGATGCTTGTCATCTCGACTGCTAGTGATACGAGGTCGTTGGGATTCAGCACGGCGTTCCGTATTACCCTCCTTAACCCACTGATTCCATATTCTGCTAACAGTCATTGGATCTCGACCAACGCGAGCAGCATTGTCGCGATAAGATAAACCGCAATCGCGATAGGCTACAATCCGACGTTTATCAAAGTCGGAAACCTGATAGTACGCATTTCTCCTCCTTACACGAGGCATCACAACAACGTTTCACCAGGCAACGCCGGTCAACTGCTGTTTGTCTATGAGAAATCGGTTGGAAACTTTCATGTCATCACGTTGTACGTGTCGCCACCGGCGCCAACCTTGTGTGAGTGCTTTGAAAAGCTTGTTGTTGTTGTTGTTGTTGTGGTCTTCAGTCCTGAGACTGGTTTGATGCAGCTCTCCATTCTAATCTATCATGTGCAAGCTCATTCATCTCCCAGTACCTACTGCAACCTACATCCTTCTGAATCTGCTTAGTGTATTCATCTCTTGGTCTCCCTCTACGATTTTTACTCTCCACGCTGCCCTCCAATGCTAAATTTGTGATCCCTTCATGCCTCAGGACATGTCCTACCAACCGATCCCTTCTTCTAGTCACGTTGTGCCACAAACTTCTCTTCTCCCCAATCCTATTCAATACCTCCTCATTAGTTACGTGATCTACCCACCTAATCTTCAACATTCTTCTGCAGCACCACATTTCGAAAGCTTCTATTCTCTTCTTGTCCAAACTATTTATTGTCCATGTTTCACTTCCATACATGGCTACACTCCATACAAATACTTTCAGAAATGACTTCCTGACACTTAAATCTATACTCGATGTTAACAAATTTCTCTTCTTTACAAACGCTTTCCTTGCCATTGTCAGTCTACATTTTATATCCTCTCTACTTCGACCATCGTTATTTTGCTCCCCAAATAGCAAAACTCCTTTAGTACTTTAAGTGTCTCATATCCTAATCTAATTCCCTCAGCATCACCCGACTTAATTCGACTACATTCCATTATCCTTGTTTTGCTTTTGTTGGTGTTCATCTTATATCCTCCTTTTAAGACACTGTCCATTCCATTCAACTGCTCTTCCAAGTCCTTTGCTGCCTCTGACAGAATTACAATGTCATCGGCGAACCTCAAAGTTTTTATTTCTTCTCCCTGGATTTTAATACCTACTCCAAATTTTTCTTTTGTTTCCTTTACTGCTTGCTCAATATACAGATTGAATAACATCGGGGAGAGACTACAACCCTGTCTCACTCCCTTCCCAACCACTGCTTCCCTTTCATGCCCCTCGACTCTTATAACTGCCATCTGGTTTCTGTACAAATTGTAAATAGCCTGTCGCTTCCTGTATTTTACCCCTGCCACCTTTAGAATTTGAAAGAGAGTATTCCAGTCAACATTGTCAAAAGCTTTCTCTAAGTCTACAAATGCTAGAAACGTAGGTTTGCCTTTTCTTAATCTTTCTTCTAAGATAAGTCGTAAGGTTAGTATTGCCTCACGTGTTCCAACATTTCTACGGAATCCAAACTGATCATCCCCGAGGTCGGCTTCTACCAGTTTTTCCATCCGTCTGTAAACAATTCGTGTTAGTATTTTGCAGCTGTGACATATTATACTGATAGTTCGGTAATTTTCACCTCTGTCAACACCTCCTTTTTTTGGGATTGGAATTATTATATTCTTCTTGAAGTCTGAGGGTATTTCGCCTGTCTCGTACATCTTGCTCACCAGATGGTAGAGGTTTGTCAGTACTGGCTCTCCCAAGGCCGTCAGTAGTTCTAATGGAATGTTGTCTACTCCCGGGGCCTTGTTTCGACTCAGGTCTTTCAGTGCTCTGTCAAACTGTTCACGTAGTATCGTATCTCCCATTTCATCTTCATCTACATCCTCTTCAATTTCCATAAAATTGTCCTCAAGTACATCGCCCTTGTATAGACCCTCTATATACTCCTTCCACCTTCCTGCATTCCCCTCTTTGCTTAGAACTGTGTTTCCATCTGAGCTCTTGATATTCATACAAGTGGCTCTCTTTTCTCCAAAGGTCTCTTTAATTTTCCTGTAGGCAGTATCTACCTTACCCCTAGTGAGATAAGCCTCTACATCCCTATATTTATCCTCTATTCGTCCCTGCTTAGCCATTTGGCACTGCCTGTCGATCTCATTTTTGAGACGTTTGTATTCCTTTTTGCCTGCTTCATTTACTGCATTTTTATATTTTCTCCTTTCATCAATTAAATTCAATATTTCTTCTGTTACCCAAGGATTTCTACTAGCCCTCGTCTTTTTACCTACTTAATCCTCTGCTGCCTACACTACTTCATCCCTCAGAGCTACCCATTCGTCTTCTACTGTATTTCTTTCCCCCATTCCTGTCAATTGTTCCCTTATGCTCTCCCTGAAACTCCTTACATCCTCTGGTTCTTTCAGTTTATCCAGGTCCCAACTCCTTAAATTCCCATCTTTTTGCAGTTTCTTCAGTTTCAATCTGCAGTTCATAACCAATAGATTGTGGTCAGAATCCACATCTGCCCCTGGAAATGTCTTACAATTTAAAACCTGGTTCCTAAATCTCTGTCTTGCCATTGTATAATCTATCTGATACCTTTTATTATCTCCAGGATTCTTCCAGGTATACAACCTTCTTTTATGATTAATGAACGAAGTGTTAGCTATGATTAAGTTATGCTCTGTGCAAAATTCTAACAGACGGCTTCCTCTTTCATTTCTCAGCCCCCATTCATATTCACCTACTATGTTTCCTTCTCTCCCTTTTCCTACTGTCGAATTCCAGTCACCGATGACTATAAAATTTTTGTCTCCCTTCACTACCTGAATAATTTCTTTTATCTAATCATACATTTCTTCAATTTCTTCGTCATCTGCAGAGCTAGTTGGCATATAAACTTGTACTACTGTAGTAGGCATGGGCTTCGTGTCTATCTTGGCCACTATAATACGTTCACTACGCTGTTTGTAGTAGCTTACCCGCACTCTTATTTTTTTAATTCATTATTAAACCTACTCCTGCATTACCCCTATTTGATTTTGTATTTATAACCCTGTATTCACCTGACCAAAAGTCTTGTTCCTCCTGCCACCGAACTTCACTAATTCCCACCATATCTAACTTAAACTATCCATTTTCCTTTTTAAATTTTCGAACCTACCTGCCCGATTAAGGGATCTGACATTCCACGCTCCGATCCGTAGAATGACAGTTTTCTTTCTCCTGATAACGACGTCCTCTTGAGTAGTGCCCGCCCGGAAATCCGAATGGGGGACTATTTTACCTCCGGAATATTTTACCCAAGAGGACGCCATCATCATTTAATCATACAGTAAAGCTGCATGTCCTCGGGAAAAATTACGGCTGTTGTTTCCCCTTGCTTTCAGCCGTTCGCAGTACCAGCACAGCAAGGCCGTTTTGGTTAATGTTACAAGGCCAGATCAGTCAATCATCAAGACTGTTGCCCCTGCAACTACTGAAAACGCTGCTGCCCCTCTTCAGGAACCACACGTTTGTCTGGCCTCTTAACAGATACCCCTCCGTTGTGGTTGCACCTACGTTACGGCTATCTGTATCGTTGAGGCACGCAAGCCTCCCCATCAACGGCAAGGTCCATGGTTCATGGGGGAGGATTTATCAAGCTTATCATTTGCATTTCACAGCATCTTCTTCCTATCGGTTAAATTTCGCGTCTGCAGCACGTCATCTTCGTGGTGTAGCAATTTTGATGGCCACTAGTGTACGTATGGAGCCTTACCCTAAAGTCAGCGGCACATGGAATGAGGCAGCTAAAGTTGACGTGCAAGCAAACGAGTTATCCAGCGTTATGAGACACATCGCTGGTTAACGTCATTTTGTGCTATCCAGTGGCAGTTGTCGGCTTTATTTGGTTCGTAAATCATACAGTTTGTTCAGAATAATGGATATGCATAGAATTCCTACGTCAGCTCTATTAAAACGCGCACTTCCTGTCTTCACCATATGCTAACAAGAGGGTAAGGAGAGACACATGTCTGCTCAGTAAGAACACCAGCTTTTAGAAGTTCACCAAATCGAACAAACTCCCTTCTGACCAAGAGTCCACTTATATTTGCTAGCATCAAATATTACAGAAATTATTTCTAGTAATTTCGTAGTAAAGACCTACAATTTTTTTGGAAGAAACAGAGATGAAAGGAAACAACAATGCATGCAGCAGGACGTGAATCCTTTACCGAACTTCCGTCGGTTTGTAACGTGACGCAACAACCAAGTGCACTACTATAACTGCTACCGGCGACATGTTTTCTGTTGCTGTCTTTTAAAAGCTTTAATCACCGGAATGTAGTTAATTGGGATTTAGTTATGACAAAGCCGTCCCCCCCCCCAAAAAAAAACACACATTTTCATTGTTCAATGGTTCGTTGCCTTAAAATGGGCTACTCTCATTGCACGCGAGTTATAACGCGAAAATAACCAAATAAGAAAATTCTGTAACCAGGACTATGGCGTTTCCCCTCGTTTTATTAAAACAAATAGTATTAGTAACGATTCGTTCTCGGGACATTCGGTGCACTGGTGCTTAGAAACAGCATATATTCGTAGAGTGCAACGGATAACGCAGAGCTGCGCGGTATTAGCCGAGCGGTCTGAGGCGCGGCAGTCATGGACTGTGCGGCTGGTCCCTGCGGAGGTTCGAGTCCTCCTTCGGGCATGCGTGTGTGTGTTCGTCCTTACGATAATTTAGGTTAAGTAGTGTGTAATCTTAGGGACTGATGACCTTAGCAGTTAAGTCCCATAAGATTTCACATACATTTGAACATTTTGATAACGCAAAACACACAGAATGTGGACTTCTACGGAATATGACAAGTACAGCATGGCCTCTTGCTTCCAGCGTGTGACGTGCCGAGCGTTCCTGCTTCGCACTACGTGGCTCGTTGCCGAAATATTGCAGACTTTATTTTCCGTGTTAAGTGACGAAATGGCTCCTCAACGTGAAACAGCAGGAAGTCACGTCATGCCACGTCAGCGTTAGCCATCTCGTCCCGTGAGCCAACGGCTTTAGGGGCGACGCAAGACAAAGCCTACAGCTTGTTGCAGAGCCGGAAGTTTTTACTGCGGTGAAGGGAGCGCACTGCACTGTGTCTCTGGTAATTGTGTAAGTTGGCAACGCGTAGCGACGGCTGTGCGCCCGCGAACACTCCAGTGAAGCGCAAACAAGGCGAGTGGCGGATAACACAGCGGCGGCGCGGCGGTTCCGGCCCACTGGCTCCCCGGGCCAGTCAGCTCTGAGTGCTGCTGCTGCTGCTGCGCTGATGGAGTCCGCCGGGCGGTGCCGCCCCCACCCGGCCCCAGCGCCGGCTCCGGCTCCGGCTCTGGCTCTGGGTAAACATCCCCGGCGGGAGCGAGGTTTCCACTCGCTCTCCTCCGCCTGCGCCCCATCCCGTCTAATGCGCTGCAACAAAGTTGGCAGCGCGCATATATAATCAGCAAATCACGGGCGCCACGCCCGCGCGTCGTCGCAGCGGAGTTCTCGAGTTTTACCGTTATTGCTCCGCCGAAGATGCGGCCTGCTCGATTCCCTCAATTTTTACTCTGTATTACGCACTGCCCAGACGAACGAGAGGTGAATAGGAGTGTTATATTTGAGCTCGAATAACAAAATTTAACAATGTTACTCTTCGAGGATAAACGATATCAGGGTATGGGAATTCTTATTTGTGCTATTACTGGCTTTTGACACTAGCAAACATCAACAGCGTACTTTCAACGAGATTATGCGCCTCTTCATTGTTGAGTTACTGACTTGTGTTTAAAAGCTTGCCTACCTGCGGAGGTTTACGCACAAAACTAGGCCAAATTTATCATTTATTATTATTATTATTATTATTATTCTCCTGTTCCCGATTTATAGGAATACGATACCTAGGTGTTTTATAATACTTCCCATCTACTTTTCACGTACGAACAACCATCAACTTTGAAACAGAGAGATATTGTATCAAAGCAAACAGAGCTTCAAATATACACTGCAACGCCAAACAAACTGGTGTAGGAATGCGTATTCAGATATAGAGATATGTAAACGGGCAGAAGACTGCGTTGCGCTCGGCAACGCCTACATAAGACAAGAAGTGTCTGGAGCAGTTGTTAGATCAGTTACTATTGCTACAATGGCAGGTTATCAAGATTTAAGGGAATTTCAACGTCTTGTTATAGTCGGCGCACGAGAGATGGCACACGGCATCTACGAGGTAGTGATGAAGTGGGGAATTTCCCAAACGATCATTTGATGAGTGTACGGTGAATACCACGAGTCCGGTAAAACAATCAAATCTGCTACATCGTTGCGGCCGGAGAAAGATACTGCAAGAACGGAACCAACGACGACTGAACAGAATGGTTAGAAATGACAGAAGTGCAACCCTTCCGCAAACTGCTGCAGATCTCAATGCTGGATTATCAACAACGAAACATCATCGATATGGGCTTTCGGAGCCGAAGGCCCACTCTTGTCCCCTTAATGACAGCACGACAATGGACTGTTCATGAATGGAAACCTGTTGCCTTGTCCGACGAGCCTCGTTTCAGATTGTAGCGAGAGGATGCACGAGTACCGGTACGGAGACAACCTCATTAATCCATAGAACTTGCATGCCAGCACGGGATTGTTCAAGCTGGTGGAGGCTCTGTAAAGGTGTGGGGAGCGTCCAGTTGGAGAGATACGAGCCGCCTGATACGTCTAGATACGGCTATGACAGGTGCATCCATTGATGTCCATTGTGAATTCGGACGGACTTGTGCAATTCCAGCAGGACAACGCGACACCCCACACGTTCAGAATTGCTACAAAGCGGCTCTAGGAACACTCTTCTGAGTTTAAACACTTCCGCTGGCACACAAACTCCTAGGAAATAAACATTATTGAGCATATCTGTGATGCCTTGCAACGTGCTGTTCTGAAGAGATCGACATTCCCCCGTACTGTTACGGATATATGGACAGCCCTGCAGGATTCATCGTGTCTATTCCCTCCGGCAGTACTTCAGACATTAGTCGAGTCCCTGCTACGTCGTGTTGCGGTACTTCTGCGTGTTGGCGGGGGCCCTACACGATGTTAGGCAGGTATACCAGTTTCTTTGTCTCTTCATTGTAAATGTGGCTAAAGGCTCACAGACAAAAACTGAACGAAGCCAAAATTAGAGTAATGAGAGCCAAGTGTGATGCGATCAACGAATTCAGAAGCATAGTTCTATCAACCTACTTTACAGACAATCGTAAGAAGTTTTTGATCTTATATTAAATCAGTAAATGGATCGAAGCCACATGTCCGTGGTGGCGTCGGAACGCAGGATGACACTCAGATGACCGAAATGTTTAACATTTCTTCCAGAACTGTTCACAGAGGAAGATGGCACTGACTGCAGTGGCGCAAACGTCAGAATGAGAGATAACGGAACAAGTTACACAAAACTGTTGGATATAAAAGCATGTGACGTCGCCAGAATAGAGCCGACTGGACATGGTGGAATACTTGTACTATACTACATAAAGTATGCAAGCGAACCTGCTTCTCTTGCAGCAGCAGTGTTCAAATTGCTCAAATGGCTCTAAGCACTATGGGACTTAACATCTGAGGTCATCAGTCCCCTGGACTTAGAACTACTTTAACCTAACTAACCTAAGGACATCACACACATCCATGCCCGAGGCAGGATGCGAACCTGCGACCGCAGCAGCAGCGCGGTTCCGGACTAAAGCGCCTAGAACCGTAGCAGTGTGCAATAAGGGTGTAGGAGCTGTCGGGTGTCAGTTGAGCTGTTTTGCATACACCTACGATGCTGTAAGTCCGCCCCATGCTGACCTACTGAGAAGGGAAGCACCCCATAAGATAATGTAGTTTTTAAGAAGAAAGGCCTTACTAAATGATAATTAACGGGGGTGACCCAATCATGCATAAAAATATGGGTACCACACCCCGCATGGGTATATAAATGGGAAGAGGGATCATCCATAGCAGAAACAACGTTTGTACGGTAAAGCATCAACAAGTAAATTACCCATTTTGATAAGGAAATAGATAGGCATAGTAGGTTACTAGTGTCAACTGTAATCCTGGGCCATATGAGTGAGAGTGATGAAAGCATAATCACGAGAATAATTCGTCGTTACCACTATTGCCTGCAAGACTAATTAGTGGATTAAAGACAGAACACAGAAAAACTAATGAGATCATCACTAAGATCGCCAAAGTGCATGATGGAAGCAAACAGCTGGATGCAAAATGTTTGACCTGTGCAGTTAGCTCCTGATGGGAGTTAACTAACATCGCATCCCTACTGAATTGGTGATCACAATGCTGGCCCGTTATTATCACACGCATACAGTGTAAAACTGGAAGCAGAGAAAAGTTATGGTCGGGGGTTCTGCGACTATCCTTTCATCTGTACTCAGCACTAAAATGGAGACATCCTTCGATATGACACGTGGCCTCGTCTGGCTACAAGTCTGTTCTATTTGGTCCCGCATCGGCAAATCATTACTCCAGGGTCTCCGAGCAGCTAGTGTTCTGTCCTAATGTTCTGAAACTTAGCTGGTCTGCTACAGTAGGAATGTCGCCAGTCAACTGTCGCAGACATTGTGAGTTCTGTCCAGTACTGATTTTGTAAATATGATTGAATAAAGCTTATACTCCAGCGGATTCTTCTACAATTCACCAGTGGTGCTGTGGCATCGTGAGGTAAAAACCTCTCCCACTCAATGGTACGATTCTGATGCTGAAATGCTACATCTGGCTCGGATCTTTATCTTTTCTAAAAGATTCTTCCCTGTGACTTGTACGATACGCTTTTTTGGCAGATAACTGAGTGGCCCTTCTTACTTCGTAGGGGTGGACGAACCGAATTCTGGTGACTTCTTAAAAATTGGTTTTTATGACATCCATCTTAATTTAGGTAAGAAGCAGTGACGATAAGATGTTAGAAACACAATGTATTTAAGAATGTAACTACATGGTGTAACATACCTGTTTCCTCTATTGAATGTTGCGTTCTTATAGGTCAGTGGTTAAATATTGTTTTTGCGTTATTTTTCCAGGACGATTATGTTGAGTTTTCAGAGAATCACTGTGTTACTGGTGACAGAAGGACAATAAAACAGTTAAACGAGCGACGACCACTAGAGCACTTTTCCGCCACACTGCATTTTTCTCGTCAGACCTTCTTTTCAAGATTAGAGTTATGAGTACGGCAGGGGAATTTTCTACTTACGTAAGGGTAAACTTCTGCCACATGTCTACTAATTTATAGCCATCGTTAATTATCACTATAAGAACGTACCGGATTAGTGGCGGCCAGTCATTTCTTCAATAAAAATTGATTACAAATACTTTTTAAGCCGTTATCAAGTGTTACAAGAGAATACAGCCTCAGAAATAGAAATAAGGACGAAGACAGACTAACTGAGACCAGAAATAAATTTCAGGTAGTAGTGAATAGTGCTCTGTTCATGAATCACAACAGAAAAGGTTGGGGGTGGGGGGAGGGGGGTTGGTATCGGGATCGGGCAAGGAAGATACCAGCTGGTGTACAACACGGTGAGCTGAGAGTTTGAAATACTGGATTGCAAGGTGTCCAGGGAAGGTTTAGTAATGATAAATCTTCAAAGAACCGTCAGGAAAAATCAGAATTTAAGGAACTGGGATTGGTGTATGACTGACGTATAGTGCTGTGGTTTGAAGTTTTATGTGACTACAGAAATTGCAGTAATGAATACTACAGTGAGTAGTGCTGATAATGAGGAATGGGCATCTCTATAAAGCTCAAGCGCATAGGTTGAACAGATAAATATAGGTATAAAGAAGATAACTGCATAGAAGTCCTAACTAAAGAAAAGAGACAATGGTGGAAGTCCAAAAATGTTCAGGAAAATATATACGTTACTTGGAAATGGAATCACTACGAAGTGCTGAGAAAATAAGCAGAATAAGCAAACAATCATGGCGGACGAGAATTATAATTGGTATTGAAAATACGGCTTCAGTTCTAAGGATGTAGGCACTGAAAAATAAAATAAACCTTACAACTGAAGCGGTATTTTCAATCTACAATCCTGTAGTTCTTCTTCCCTCTTTTTAAGGATAATACCGTTGTCGGCGAATCTTATCACACAAGTCTTTCCACCCTAAATTTTAATACTACTGTTGAACCTTCCTCTTATTTCCGTCATTGCTATATTGAAGGGTAGGGACGAAAGACTGCACAACCGTCTTACACCATTTTTAATCCGAGCACTTCGTTCTAGATCTGCTCGTGTTGTTGTTCCCTCTTGGTTCTTATACATATTGTTTATCACCTGTCCTCACCTGTAGCCTACTCCTATTGTTATTGTTTTCGTCTGCAATCCGAAGACTAATTTGATACAGCTCTCCATGCGACTGTATTCTGTGTAAGCATCTTCATCTCGGAATAGCTACTGCAATATCCTATCTTTCCCAGAATGTCGAACATCCTGCACCATCTTACTTTGTCAAACGCTCTTTCTATGCCTACAGAACCTACGAACATGCCTCAATTTTTCTTGTTTTGCTTTCAGTGTCAAGTGCAACGTCAGGACAGCCACAGTGGTGCCTTTACGTTTCCTGAAGCCAACATGACTGTCATCCAACAAATTATCAACTTTCTTTTCCATTCTTCTGTTTATTGTACTTGTCAGCAGTTTGAATTCATTAACTGTTGAGATTATTGTGAGATAATTTTCGTGCTTATCTGTTCTTGCTATTTTCGGAGGAGTTCATCTGAAAGTCTGATGGTATGTCGCCAGTCTCATAGATTCTGTACACCAAACTCAGTAGTCTTTTGGATGCCATTTCCCCTATGATTATAGACAATCCGATGTAAAGTTATCTATTGTCTTGAAATAAAACAGTCTTGGTTGCAAAATCTTTTTTATTTTCAGGAAATGACGCGTTTCGCACTTTTTGGCATCATCAAATTGGTTTAGGTGTGTAAAGCGACAATTTGCAGACTAAAATGGGAATATGGAGTTAATATAAAAAAATAAAAAGGCAAAGTTCCATGCTGTGGAGCATTCTCCACAATTAACAATAACTATGAAATTACTTAGAAATTAATGTTCGTTCACTAATGCCCACATATGGCATTAAGATAAAATTTTACGATTAACCATCATCATACTGCCATGGGATGAATAAAAGCGTTGCGGAACCTTGAAGTAGGAATACAGCTCCAAGTATAGCTACACTGTCTGCAGGACAGGAAAACGAAGACAAACCAAGAAAAATTTAATAAATCTTACGTAACACGGTGGCAACAGCGTTCTGGCGCACACAGCATGGAGCGTTGCGTTCAGCTGACAAGTAGTAGATAACGCGGTCCAGAACAGGATACGTCAACCCTCCAAGCCGACCACACAAACATTGAGCAGAGCAGTAGAGGCAAGATTATAAGACCGTAGTACCAGACATCAAAGGTAGATGGCGTTGGCTAACTAAGGTGATTCTGTATACCCTGGATTTAGCGTACTTTGCTTTAGCAGATATTTCATTATGGATGTACCAATGCTGGACTTCGTTTTTAGAGGAAAATGCGACGTCCACGCCGTCATTTTTAAAATGGATTTTCCAGGCCGTACCATAAGGTACCTACAAAAGGGATTTTAACAAATCTAGTATTCTTGGGTAGCATACCTAATGGAGGTTTAGATTTATTAGGATTTTTTGTTGATACAGATCATCTTCAATGTTAGGCTTGCATTCGTTGCCGATAGCAATATACTTACGATTAGTTAATTCTTTCTCGATGGAAGACTGTCTTAGGGGGATGTTCTGTGATGCGCTGAATCACTGATTTGAAGATTTTGCGAAGAATAGGAATAAATAATTGAATCGCTTGTTGTTGGTTTGCGATTCGATTTTGTAACCGATACTGTCTTACTTAAAGAAATTCATCACCTATTGCGGTATAAGGGGCCCAGTATGGAGAGGAATCAATTTTATTTAATGTATCTTTCCTTTCTGCCTTATTTGATCGCAAGTCTTCCTGAACTCTTTTAAATCCTCACTCTTTTACTGGATGCCCATGTCTTCCATATTGACACCGATTTCTTCTTCTACCAAGTCCTCAAAAAAACGAATTCTGCTGCTTTGGAAGTATAACTGACGAAAGAAGTAGTAGTCTAGATGATGGAACGAAGGTATTCATCACAAATTGTGTAATTTGTAAAATTAACTTTTAATTCAACGAAAACAAATCCTGCTCATATCTAATGCTACGTAAGAAGACTCGTAATAATGAATGGTAAATGGAGTAACGCTGGTTATCTATGAAAGGGAAGGAATTAATATGGCACTATTCCTCTTGTTATAGAGATGAGTAGTGATACTAAACGCTACCAGGACAACGAGACAGGTCGGCAGGGCATATATTAACACAATGTGGAGTAAGTATCGCCCCACTAGAACAATTTTTAGAGTATCAAAAATGTAGATGAAGACCAAGACTGGAATATATTCTACAGGTTACTGAGAAATTTTGGTGTGGATACCACTCTGAGACGAAGAGGTTGGCACAAGGAGAGAAAGTCGTGTATTGCCAAATCGAACCGGTCAAAACATTCATAACGCAAAGAAAACACGGTGTCACTTTCACCTACAGATCATCGTGCAAATTTTTAGTAGAACCGACTTGTCTCGATTGTACCAGCACCTGCAGATGTTGAGTAATTTACTTTTGACGACACGTACCCTATATTTAATATGAAGATGAGGAGTAATGTGCACATAAAACGGGAAACGTGGAAAGACAACTTTGACGAAAAAATAAACGGTTCCAGGCGCTTCAGTCTGGAACCGCGCGACCGTTACGGTCGCAGGTTCGAATCCTGCCTCGGGAATGGATGTGTGTGAGATATCCTTAGGTTAGTTAGGTTTAAGTAGTTCTAAGTTCTAGGGGACTGATGACCTTAGATGTTAAGCCCCATAGTGCACAGGGCCATTCGAACCATTTTTGAAAACGTAAAAGAGACAGCAATCTAAAATTTTTCAGTCACATATGATTAAAGATTTTGTACCCAAAGAAAGAAAGAGATAAAATATAAAATGAAATAAAAATAACAGAAAGATTTTGTGCACCAAAACGAGAAATTATGAAATATACAAATTTCGCTTATGTACAGAAAAAATTAATAATCCAATCCGTCAGTGTGCAAACTACGAAAGGAAATGCTACTCTGGTTTTAGTTAGCCGTAACCAGAATACTAGTTAAATTATGGTGACACCTTCTGTATTGTACGTCACTGTGTCAAATGACAAGCGTATTTCGTTGATTTTTAAAACAATATAATGTCGCTTTCTTCTAGAATATTCAGTATCTTCTCCTTCTTTACATGATGAAGGATTTGATGTTTATCGTCAAGGTTTCATGTTCGTCTTTGTCTCTTGTGCTATGCAGCTATGCAGCACAGCACAGCTCTTGGCTTATTTTCGTTAGACTTTGTGTGGTCATTTTTCAGTCGAATGCAATGTTACTTATGGTTTGCCAGATGTATACTTATCATTTTATAGTCGTTAAAACCAGTTTTGTAATCCCTCATTTATTAGATCCGTTTTATAATCTTGAAGGAATTTCAATATTGCTTTCGGTGAGAATTCAATTCTGATTTTCGCAGTTTTAAAAGTTCTCGTTATTTTGGTGTTTGCATTGTTAGGTTCAAATGGCTCTGAGCACTATGGGACTCAACTGCTGTGGTCATAAGTCCCCTAGAACTTAGAACTACTTAAACCTAACCAACCTAAGGACATCACACACATCCATGCCCGAGGCAGGATTCGAACCTGCGACCATAGCGGTCGTGCGGTTCCAGACTGTAGCGCCTTTAACCGCTCGGCCACTCCGGCCGGCTGCATTGTAGTATAGAACGGCAAAGTGTGACATTAGTCTTCTGTTTTGCCCCCCCCCCCCCCCCACCCTCATCATCAAATGCTTTTTTTAGTTTAACAAACCTTACCAAGTCTTTTTTGAAAATCAAACAGTACGTCACAACTGCCTCTCTGGTGGCTTTAGTTTCTTATTTAGGTTACCTTGTTTCTAAGTTTGAGTTTTCTCATAACTTACTTTCTTTAAATACCTTATATTTTAAGTCAAAGTGTCATTTAACATATCCTTAATTTTCTTTTCCACTAATGTCTATATTTCTCTAATCTGCAACTTGCATACATTAACTGATTGTTCGATAGTTATCACATTTACAAACCTTTGCTGTCCCTTTGTGACTGTGTAGACGGTATTCTTCTGAAAGCACAATAGTGTGTGCACAATAGTTTGGTTGCCACTTCTTCCGATGATTTTAGAAATTCCGCTGGATTGTTCCGTATTTGTTCGCAATTTTTCCAAAAGTCTGTTACGATTTGACATAAAACCGCAGTAAAGTATTTCATTAGTATAATTTGGTTGTTTAGACAAAAGGCAAACAATAATCAGTTTCAAGGAATTCAAATATTTTCAAGCGTTTCGGAAAAGAAATCTCGAAGTAGTCAGAAAAAATTTTCAACTTTCCCTATTCTTATTGCAAGTACCGTATTACATGCTCTCTTACATAAGCGGTAAAATGTGTCAGTGAAAAAGAAGTACGTTGAGAGGCAATCGGTGTGCCACTTGAAACGGGGCACTTAAGCCCGACGCTCTCGTGATGGCAAAGCACTAGAGAGAATTTATTCAGGACGGTATTCGCCTTCATCTCACAAATTTCTTTTGACACATTTCGAGTACTTTTCCTATTAAGAGGATACTGAGAAGAAATGACGTGTTTCATTTTCGGAAGAAGCAAGAACTCGTGGTTTCACTTTCCCCAGCCGCATCTGTAACAGAACGGGAAAAATCCGCGTGCATCTCTACACAATCTACGGTTGAGTTATCGGACAGTGTCACAGTCCTTTGCCTGCACCAGGGATATTTTGTTGCTTGAGGTAGACGGCACGATTCACGACGTCGGGCATAGAGGTATCTGGTATCTAATACAGCAGGTCATTGCTCCACACCGCAACTCTGACCGCTGTGCACCTGTACACGACTGGAGAGCCCTCAAACGAGACTGACGGTAAATACCGGCAGTAGCATCGAAAGACGGGAGAATGGTCACCTCACTAAGAGTGAACAGAGCAAATATTTTCAATTCGCGATTGGCAGTTGCTAAATTATTACGGAACTACTACATCAACATCAGATATAACGTCTTTCTTACACTGAAGAACCAAAGATACTAGTACAATTGCCTAATATCGTGTAAGGAACCCTCGAACTGGAGAGAACTGACACCATGATTCCTGCAGCGCTGTCCATAGTTCCGTATGAATACGAGGGTGTGGCTATCTCTTCTGAACATCGCGTTGCAAGGCATCCCAGATACGCTCAATAATGTTCATGTCTGGGGAGCGTCGTGGCCAGCGGAAGCGTTTAAACTCAGAAGTGCTAATCTGCAGCAATTCTGGACGTTTTGGGTGTCGCATTGTCCTGCTGGAGATGCCCAAGTCCGTCGAAACGCACAATGGACATGAATGGATACAGGTGATACGACGGGATGCTTCCGTACGTGTCACTGTCAGAGTAGTACCTAGACGTTTTAGGAGTCCCGTATGACTCCAACTGCACACGCTCCGCACTATTATACACCAACGTGAACAGTCCCCTGCTGACATGTAGGCTCCATGGATTCATGAGGTTGTCCCCATACCCGTACACGGCCATCCGCTCGATATAATTTGAAACTAGACTCTTCCGACCAGGCAACATGTTTAGAACCATCAAAAGTCGAAAGTCGTCGTTGAAGGGCCCAGGCGAGGGGTAACGCCTTGTGTCGTGCAGTCATCAAGGGCACACGAGTCGGTCTTCTGCTGCGAACGCCAGTATGAACGTTCCGTTGAATGGTTCGCACGTTGACACTTGTTAATGGCCCAGCTTTGAAATCTACAATAATTAGTGGAATGGTTGCACTTCCGTCAGTTTGAACGATTCTCTTGAGTCGTCGTTGGTCCAGTTCTCGCAGGATCTTTTGCCGGTCATAGCGATATCGGAGATTTGATGTTTTACCTGATTCCTGATATTCACGGTACACTCGTGATTGTCGTAGGGTAAAATCCCCACTTCATCGCTACATCGGAAATGCTGTGTCCCATTGCTCGTGCTCCGACTATAAAACCACGTTCACACTCACTTAAATCTCGGTAAGCTGCCGTTGTAGCAGCAGTAACCGATCTAATAACGGTGCCAAACACTTGTCGTCTTATATAGGCGTTGCCGACCGCAGCGCCGTATTCTGCCTGTTTGCATGCCTCTGTATTTGAATACGCATGCCTAGACCAGTTCCGTTGGCGCTTCAGTGTATAGTCTGAAGAGTGTGACACAGACTATATTTCCGTGACTGAAAAATTATTAGACGTTGTGTATTCACCGTCACAATCAACAAGTAGGTTTCAGACTTTAATCATCAAAACATACTATTCGTTGACAACGTTTATCGATGCCATTACCTTCCTAGTGTAACTTGGTGACTGGGTAGGGGGACAAGCAGTTTAAAAACTGTGAAGTAATTATGTGTGGAGAAGAGGAAAATGTGGCTTCGGGGTGCTACAAGAGACGTATCAGATATTTATATGACACTAATGGCAATACTTAAAAATAATCCATTAACAACAAAGTAATATTTGGTACTCTTTCGGTATATCATCTGATGCCCTATCACGAAGGACTCTTTTAAGCAGAAAATCGGAATTATATTGTTGCTATCTTCTTGTAACCAGATGGGCTTTTGTACCTTCATAACTATCGTGAAACCATACTGAAGTTTCAGTACGCAAGCAGACGTTATGGAAGTAGTTAATTCGGTAATTTCATTCGATACAAGGAATGAAAGTAGTTCTTCCTAATAGTTTTGCTATTATCTCAGGAAAAATCCTAACAGGAAGTTCTTCCTAGAACTTCCAGTCGCCAACTACGTTTTACTCTCAATCTCTACGACATATACTGAGGAAGTGAGTTAGATTAAAGACATGTTCATAGCTAATATTAAACTGAGGCTCTTCTTTCGATGCAAACGCGTACTCCTAGGAGACAAACATCCATCAATATAGCCTTTTACGTTACTCTTCGTAACGTAACTGAACGGCTACGTTTCGGAAACTACGAAGCCATGTACTATGAAAAGTTATTTGCTCATAACTTGGTAACTTATTCAGCTCGTCGCAATGATCAGCAGCTACCGCTAAACGGATCTACAATCTGAACAAATCACAACATCGGAATCACTGAGTCGGCGTTTTCTGGATGGTAAACCGTCAGTCATTCTTCATGCAAACAGGAGCGCAAAGCTTTAAACTCAAGGGTGACTATGTCAGTACCTTGCTAGTCTTTTACCTCACAGCTGCTGGAACGGGAAGTCTAGAAATAACCCTCCGTCTCTAATGATCTCGATGTCGACGGGGCGTTAAAAGCTTATGTTCTTTCCTTTCTTTTATAAGTATCCGAGACGTGACACTTGTAGCGATCGTAACTGTTCACATCTGGATAATACATACACACATTCAACGTCAACATGATCAATAAAAACATAGGAAGTTCACCTTCTCACCTATTCATCGGGAAACCAACACCCTGCCACCAGTCTCTTTGAAGTAAGTTCCCTAGCTCTTTTGCCTTCTATTGGTAAGGCTTGCTCATACTGGTTACAGTCTGGTTTCATGTGCTTTAAATACATTTAACTCATGTCTGAAGATGCTTCTTATTTAATTCCTACGGCTATAATTGGCTGTTTTTCTCAGGAATTTTATTTTCTCCTTTATGTTTAGAAAATAGCTGTCAGAACCATGCTACAAAATCAGAATTTCCATAATTTTATAAAATTTCATTGCATCTCCTTTTTTTAGGGGATCTATTTTTTCTCGACTCTTCATCGTGGTAATACATCAGACACCGTAAGAATTTAAGTATGCTATGCTGCGATCATGGTATTGCCCATTAACATCACTGAATAGTCTGGGAACTCTCTTTGACTAATTTAAGATTCAGTTCTTCAAAACCGAGACAAAGAGAAGCTGCAGGGCCAAGTATACGTCAGTCTCGTATATGATACTCTATTGTCAGTTCCAGAGTGGTTTACGTTGCTTTGCCAGTCCTTTATATCTTTGTCAATATAGATATAAACAGGTGAGTGATAGAGAACACCTGATTTGTGACTGTAATTGATCTTCTCCTCCATTTTCAACAAAGGTGGTGGTGTTCCCTCCTGGCTACTGTTCAACGAAATGGCTTGCCACTGTCTTTCAGTCCTTTGGAAACTCTTTTCTCGAAACTGTGTAATGCTTTCGTGTACCCATTCCGTAAAATATCGATTTCTAAGTTGAATACACTTCCTTCTAGATTAATGATTTCAAGTTTAATATACGGTCTCTAAAAGAACATCGTTTCTTGGTGTCTTCAGACTACGTTCCTCAATGAATCCGTTGTTAAGTTCAGTTATCAGACCAAATGAAGAAATGCAACGAACTACTTGATTTTACTCCTTGATTATTCGTTTAATCATCATAAGCAGTGAAGAAATGTGGCGTAGGATTTCTTATCAGGAGGAGCAATCCAGGGAGATTTGAATTGGCTCACCGGGGTAGCCAAAAAATGATGCACATCTTTAAAAATTATTGTAAAGAATATTTCAAGAAGGAATATTGTTACGTTTAAGTAAGGAATACACTTACTGCGGACAGTACGCACACAGTCCAGTTTTTCAGAATTGTGTACGTAATTCATACCTATATTGCTAGTGCGTTTCATAACCCCTCTTCCAGCAGAATTGGTGACATTATCCATCCATTCACATCATATGCTCACACAGCAATATCAGCTTAATACATATGATGTCTAACGTGCTTCACTATGAATTTCATCTACTCTGTTCTTAAAAATTCTTTTTTCTAAGCTGTATAATTTTCTAATATATACTCCCGAAAAAAAAAATTAGTACACATTTTTCTACGTTTCCAATTCACTCAAGATTTATTGTTGCAACAGTGCATATGGAGTACATGAAATGATTACATTTACACATCAATAGAACAAGTGGTTCTCAGGCACCAGGTATCGACCTGAGGTGCAACATCCATATCAGTATGTGGTGTAGTCTCCTAGAGCGGCAATGCAGACGTTGACTCTGGCATCTTGTCGATCGTAGAGATGGCGAATACCGTTCTGGGATACGTTATGCCACGCCTGCACCGACCGATGTGGTCGAGCGGTTCTAGGCGTTTCATTCCAGAACTACATGGCTGCTACGGTCGCCGGTTCGAATCCTGTCTCGGGCACGGATGTGTATGACGTCCTCATGTTAGTTAGGTTTAAGTAGTTCTATGTTATAGGGGACTGATGGCCTCAGATGTTAAGTCCCATAGTGCTTAGAGCCATTTGAACCAGCCACGCCTGCTCGGTCTGTTCACGTAGTTCTGTAAGTGTTGTTAGTTGACTAATTGCACGAATCACTTCTCATCCCATCATATTCCACACGTGTTTGACTAGAGACAAGTCTGGAGATGGTGCTTATAGAGCATATTGAGTTCCACGGAAGGTGTGTGGATGAGCGTTATCCTGTTGAATAACAATTCTCCTTCCTGTTGCAACAACATAAAAAGAACGAATCTACCAACATTCTGCACGTATCGAGCGCTGGTTAGCATCCCCTCCAAAATCACCAAATCTGAACGAGGTTTGTTACTTATCGTACTCCAGGCTATTAGGCTTGGGATGGGGCGGTGTGTCTTGGACGAATGCACTCTACAGGACAGCACTCACCAGGTCTACGTTTGTAACACTTATTTTCGATCTATTTTGCAGCTGTATCGATATTTCTATATTGATTTGTAGTGTTGCTTATGTAGAGAGTTCTGTCTAACATGGAAATTCTTTGACAATGAATACATACTTCAGTTATGTGAACTATTGAACGGTGTTGTTTAAAATGTGCTTGTGAATTTAAATAACAGTTGAATGGCTGTTATATAATGTACTCTAAAGTACTTGGTCTATAGTTGGGGAACGTGGTGATGAATGTAAAATATGTAGGGAAGCCCGGCAGATACGGAAGTAGCCTGGCGTGCGAGTGGCAACTCGTCCTCTGTGACAGGTAAGGCGACTGGGCTGACTAGTGCTGTGGTTAACATCTCGCTGGCACGCTGGCACTAGCGGATCGTGGTGGTTCATAGTCTTGGGAGTTTTGAGGCCAGAAGAGCTTGAGAGCAGTACTTATGAGCCTCGGATGCTGCATTTGGTTATATTATTCTCATGGCATAGTTTTTGGCCCTGTAAAAATATAATTCTGACGCCAAAGAGATATGCATCGTCGCCATACTAACAGCCACTGCAAATTACGCCACCAGTAGCAAAAGTATTCCACTAAATTGCTCATATTTGGCACTCTGTAAATGGACCAGGTATTTGTGAAAAGTGGTTGGTGTTAGTAATAATCGTGGTGTTGCTAAAAACTCTGTCTTACACCCGTGATTATCCCAAACCACAAACTAGACAGGAATCCTATCCTAATGAATTCAGCTCAGAGTGTCCTAATTCATTATGGAAAGACTTATTCGGCAGCTGTAAAATTAGTGGTGGTTGCTTTATAATGTGTGGAGTTACAGTGTTTGAAGTTCAGTTTTCTAATTTGAGGAATACTCCACTTCTAACACAATTTTAAATCAACCTGCAGTTAGTTTCTTAAACTATGTGCCTTATTTGAAAATCTGTCTGAAAGTAGTAAATTTAATATGAAATGAAAAAGATTATTAATTGTTGCATTATGCACTTTGATCACAATTACGAGGTTTTATCTGTGTTCATTTCATGAGAAAGTGTTTCAACTTTAGTTTAGTGTGGTGTTGGCATTTGCACAGACAATTATATTTCAGTAGGTTAAAAGACTGCATATTTAAGTACAATAGTTATTTAAAGAGTTATAATTTGTTGTGCTTTACAGAATAAATAATTAAGCAAAGCAAAGGTTCCTTCAGAGCCAGTGTAGCTAGATTTGCATTCTGTTTAATTGCTTCAGACCGAGCTTAAGAAAGAAATATTTGCCATGTTAGCTATTCTAATGCCAGTTGATTAATACACAGACGTAAAGACCATATACTAAGCAATGATGTTATAGAACATGATCATTAACAGACTCCCTGATGTATATCAGAATCATTTCAGACTCTTCCCTGTTTAGTATTTAATTCCATGTGTGTTGAAAGTTGGTTCTGTAAACAGATGCATCTAATTCATTTAAGGTATTGTGGTTGAGAGCTTTAAGTTATTGTTTACTATCTCATTGGCCACTTGTTTGTCTGACTTACTAGTTAGTAGCACATTTATCTGCAAGGTTAGGTTACTGTGTTGTAGTGTGAACTGGTATAAAGAAAGAGTTTAGTGTGTGTGTCAAGGAAGGTTAGGTTAGCGTTAGCAGTGCCTTCTGCTTTATTATATTGCTTGACACAGGGATGCCTAATTAGGCTGGCGACCTATATTAATATGAAATATTACAACTAGCCTTTCTGCTGGGAAAACGTCTTTTCCCCGACTCAGTTGTTTACTGTTACTTGTACTCTGCTGGAATGCTTCGGAAACGAATCCCTGTTTGCTTGTTCTGTTTCCATAAGGTTATCTCACAGTCACAACTTGTCAAAAATCCTTCGCAGAGGTATAACGTTAGCATCGATTGCTGCTTAAGGTGGCCGGTGATACAGCCACACGTTGTACGAGCCAACTCCCGTCACTGGCGTGCAGATAGAATGTGCTTTCATCGTTGAAGACCGCAGTGCACCGTCCCATCTTGCAGGTGACCCTCTGGCGGCACCAGTCGATCCGTGCACGTCTAAGCTGTAGCGTGAGTGGAAGACGGGCTAGAGGTTTGCGTATCTGTAGTCCCACTGCCAATAACCGGTTCACAACAAGTCGTGTTGACACTTTTGGGCTCACAAAATCTCTTATCTCTTATCTATGCTGTGGTAGCTGTACGATTTGCCACTGCCGCCCTTAAAGTATCACGATTCTGGTGGGTATCTGTATTGATTGGACGTCGCGAACCTCGTCTACGAGTGTGAGAATGTTCAAGTGACCACTGATACCAGCATCACACCAAATTTGTGTAGCAATTTTCCGAAAGAACCATCCCACCATTCGGAAGACCACATTTGACCACTTTCTGACTCGCTCAGTTATCTCTGTAGGAGGCACGAGGGCGTCTCCATGGCATGGTTGACTTCTTGCTTCACACGCTTGTATCACACTGAGGCTTTTGCTGTGAGCATCCCGTATTAAATGCTAAATAATGGTTGCCGTGCCATTACGCCATCTGGTGGCGGACGCTGTTGTAACTATTATCAGTATGTCTACTACTCCCGGGGTGGCATATGCCGTCTTCGGATCAAAAGATGTCGTCATGTGGTATCCAAAGTTTTCGAAATCTGTTTGGATCTGTTTGGCGTAGTTCGTTACGGGGTCAATTGGTATAGCTATGACAACCATTCCCCACACAGTCCCATCAATGATAGAATTGCGGCCTACAGGCCCAATAAGAAGAAAAACCTGTCTGCAGTCGATACGGGTGACGCGGCTGCCATGCCCAAGAGAAAAACTTCCCATAAAAAGGTCGATTTAAATTTTCTTCTCGGTTTTCCAAGGATTCTTGTCAGATGTAAGAGAGTGCCGCAAGTGAAGACAGCTTGGCCTTCCTTACTCACAGATCAGAGGCTGAAGCACTTGTACATGGCATACAGGTTTCGCCTGCTAAGACGATGGTGAAGGTTCTCATTTGACTGATTGCACAAATCCTGGAGGACCTCAAACATATACCAACAGTTCACATCGAACACGATTAACAGCGAATTCCCCACAATCTCAAGGGATTTCTGATCACCGTGAATACATGTAAATGACACTGTTGACATATCCGCCATTGCCCTGGGTAGAATGCAGAAACCAATGGCAACGATATTCGTGTGTCCACCATGGATAAAAAAAGAGAGAAATATAGATGGCCACATAAGGATGATTAAATCGGTAAGACCAAACTAACATAGTGCGAAAGTGGAAACCACCTGTTGAAATACACTAGCCGCCAACACCAGCATTCGTGTTTGATTTAAAACACTGAACTAATTCTGTCTGAATAATCACAGCTAGCTATAATAATAACGAATATTCCCGTTGGTGTTTAGATTGTATTAGACTGGCGCTGTAGTACATATTTTCGGTCATTCACAGTATTCCGAAGATGGCAAAAGCTGACAAATGCAAGAATTTTCACACAATCAGCATAACAGTTCGTGCATCCAAGCTGCTGACGAGAATAATATGCAGAAGAGTGAAAAAGAAAATTGAGGATCTGGTAGATGACGACCAGTTTGGCGTTAGGAAAGATAAAGGCACCAGAGAGGCAGGCCTGACGTTGCGGATGATAATGGAAGTAAGACCGAAGAAAGTCAAGACGTGTATGTAGGACCTGACCTGGAAAAAGACGTTCGACAACGTAAAATGGTACAAGATCTTCGAAATTCTGAGAAAAATAGGGGTAAGCTATAGGGAAGAACCAAGAGGAGACTATAAGAATGTAAGACCAAGAACGAAGTGCTCTGATAAGGCTGTAATCTATACCCGGTGAAATAAGTACGCCGGCCGGTGTGGCCGTGCGGTTCTAGGCGCTTCAGTCTGGAACCGCGTGACCGCTACGGTCGCAGGTTCGAATCCTGCCTCGGGCATGGATGTGTGTGATGTCCTTAGGTTAGTTAGGTTTAAGTAGTTCTAAGTTCTAGGGGACTGATGACCACAGATGTTAAGTCCCATAGTGCTCAGAGCCATTTGAACCATTTTTGAAATAAGTACAGAACTTTGTGCTTGAATACAGGCAATCATTTTAAGTTTACGAACACAGCGTCGCTGACGTATATTTACGACGGTAGGCGACCTCAAAAAGTCGTCTGTACGCCTGGTGGTGCAACAGCCGACGGTAACTGTCCATGAATTTCAAGGTATATTGTCATTTATTTTCACTGCTACCCGTGCTCTAACGAGGAAGCTCTGCACCATAGTGCCTTTCGACCTCATTCGATGCTGTGTACCTGAAGCGAACTGTCGTTTGTGTACTTCGTTTCCTAATCAAATCATGTACCACAGATATGACAATGAGTTTTGGAACAATGGTATACTGATGCAAATGTAAAAATATTGTTTACTCTGTTTCACTTGGAAGGAATTTTCAGGCGTGCTCTTGGCCTTTGGTGCTGCGGAAAGTAGGGAAGGAGCACAGGCTTTGTACACAGAACGTTATCGGAACAGACGAAGGCCAAATTAGGGAACATTTGCTGCTGACCGTCGTGTTCGTGAAAGGAACACATTAGAGAGAGATTCACAAGCACGGGATCGAGCACGGAGAGTGCGCAGTCCTAGTTTCGAGGAAAGAATGCTACAAATATCCGACAACAGTCTTTCAGATAGCGTAGTCTCCATTGCTCATGCTGTAAACGCTAGTTCCAGCACTCCTTGCACAACCCTGTGTGATGATGATAATCATCCCTACAAGTTGTGTAAGGTACAGGACCTTCTAACCACTGATTTTACAATTCGGAACGACTTGTTGAGGTAAAGAATACTAATACCCGACCTCTCCAATATTTTCCGTGGATCGATGAATAGACTTTTACCAGCGAAGGAGTGTTCAACAGCCGCAACTCTCATGTATAGTCTCGTGAAAATCCTATGCATACGTCTATCCACCATTTTCAGTAATGATTTTCAGTTAATGTTTGTTCGTCAATTATTCACAACCAAGTTGTGGGGCCTTACATTCTTCCACATCGTCTAACTGGCGATGTTTAGCGCTTATTTCTAGAACACGCACTTCTCAGTCTTCTCGAAGATGTACCGCTTCAGACTAGAAGACGAATGTTCAATCAGAATGATGCACCACCTCCCTATTTCACAAATCGAGTAAGAAGGTTCTAGGACAGGCAATATCCTGGACGTAATGGACTCCAAGTTCCCCAGATCTCACACTAGTCGATTTTATCTTTGGAGACACGTGAAGGCTCTTGTGTATCAAACTCCTGTGAACACTTTGGAAGAACTTGTAGCTCGAATTCGTATTGCTGCAGGAGACACTGGAGATGAAGCTAATCAGTCATTACCCTATCTCCACCATTCCGTGGTTCGACGTCTTGAGTTACGCCATCAGGTTAATGACTCACACCTCGAGTATTTACTACAGTAATTACATCGTACTGTGAGGTTTCTTCCAGGTACAGAGAAAGCGCTTTGGCGTTCTCTAGCGCACTAACTGTGGGTCAGATACCCCATGTTCATATACTTAAAATGCTTGCCTATATCCAACTTATCATCCCACAAAAGTTCTGTACTTATTTCTGAAATATCCGGTACATCGAAGATGCAACGACGTACATAAAAGAAAGGTTGAAGATCTTTATGATGCCTCTCGCTTACTTATTGAACAAAACCTTAAGAAGAACGAGGATATTCATGCGTTATCCTAGATCTGGAAAGGGCCTTCTACGGTGTCACACATCAGTTTATTTAGCATGCGTTACGATCTTACAAAGTCATTGAAGCATATGTTCGATGGGTCCAACAGCTGTATCGAAATGTTTCCAGCAATGTCCAATGTACTGTGCGAACACCTTACCCTTTTACTATCAATGTCGGAGTACGTGACCGAGCGAGGTGGCACAGTGGTTAGCACATTGGACTCGCTTCGGGAGGACGACGGTTCAATCCCGCGTCCGACCATACTGATTTAGGTTTTTCGTGATTTCCCTAAATCGCTCGAGGCAACTGCCGGGATGGTTCCTTTGAAAGGGCACGGCCGACTTCCTTCCCCATCCTTCCCGAGACCGATGATCTCGCTGTTTGGTCTCCGCCCGCAAACAACCCAACCGAACTCGGAGTACAGCAGGGTTCAGCAGCGTCACCTGTACTGTTTATCCCCTTTATGGACACTGTGACATACGACCTACAATCACCCCACTCTCGGTCATTCCCATATGCTGACGATGTTCTACTGGCAAGCGAACAGCTTGAAGACCACCAAGAACAGACGCAGCAATGGAATCAACGACTTGGTAAGTTTGGCCTGCGATTGAATATCAATAAAACAATCAAAATATCCACGGGTGTACTGCCGGTCTACAGTGTCCAATGGGCACAATATTTCGGCGATCATACATGTCGCCATCATCAGGTGAACTGACGGACTGAGCTCCTGTGAACGTGCCGGCACGGAGATCCGTACACTATGGCTGCTCAGGGGGAACTGGGTTCGGTCGCGGCGGCGGCCGATTTAAATACCCTCCGCCCGCGGCGCGCTCACTCCGCTATCCGCGCCCCGCGCCATGGTCGCGCGGTGGAACAGATTGCGACGGCGTCTGAGATGACGTCGGTGTGATGGCTCTGTCCGCCGTGGTCGTCACAACTATACATTTGCTCGATTTACTCTTGATTAACCCAATCGCTGGTTCCCAAGCCTTGCTAAGATTATAGCCACAGTCACGGTTTATGAGTTCGTCATTGGTGCGAATTTCGATGGCCTCTCTAACAACGCTGTCCCAGTATCTCGACGTCTGTACCAGAATCCTCGTGCGTTGATACTCCATAGCGTGATTTTCCGACAAAAAATGTTCAGCGACCGCCGACTTGCTCGGATACATCAGTCGAGTGTGCCTCTGGTGTTCACGGCATCGATCCTCGACGGTACGCATCGTCTGACCAATATACGCGCGGGGCGCGGACGGCGGAGTGAGCGCGCCGCGGGCGGAGGGTATTTAAATCGGCCGCCGCCGCGAACGAACCCAGTTCCCCCTGAGCAGCCATAGTGTACGGATCTCCGTGCCGGCACGTTCACAGGAGCTCAGTCCGTCAGTTCACCTGATGATGGCGACATGTATGATCGCCGAAATATTGTGCCCGTTGGACACTGTAGACCGGCAGTACACCCGTGGATATTTTGATTATGAAATACGCCGGGAGAAACTCAAGAATCACATCAATAAAACAGAACACATGGAGTGTGGCACTCAAACCGATGGGACCATCAAAACCGGTGAAGTAGACCTGAAGAAAGTGGAGCATTTCAAATATCTTGGCTCACTAATATGCAGTGACGGTGAAAGTCTACCGTAATTTAGTGCCATTATGCCTTAAGGCAACGGTTTATAAGACCGTAGTACGTCCATCCGCACTTGATGGATCGGAGTCTTGGCCAACGACATCGAAACAGGAGCAGGCTCTCCACGTGATGGAAATGCATATGCTCCCATGGTCCCTTGGGTTTACCTGATTTGAGCATGCAAAAAAAGTCGACGGTCAACGGCTATTTGGAAATTCATCCATCTCGGACAAACTATGGGAAAGCAGGTTAAGATAGTACGGTCTAGCAATGCGTAGTAAAACAGGTTCGGTGATAAGAAAAACCAACCACATGGACATGAACGGCCGACGACCTCGTCGCGAACTTAATGCACGATAGATGGACCGTATTAACATGGGATTCATCAGTACCACTTATGAAGATGTCCTTTGCAGACCCAAGTGGACGCAGGTGTGTCAACAAGCGGACCCTGCAATTCGCGGGATAAAAACTAAGAAGAAGAAGAAAGAAGAAGCGTTTGACGAAATATCAGTATTAATTTTCGCTGATGCTATTCTCAGTGAAAGTGAAGAGGAATGACAGAATCTGTTGAATGAAACGAACAGACTACAGTAATGAGAAGTGACAGAAATGAGACCAGCGAGAAACTTAACATTAGAATTTCGGAACACGAAGTAAACAATGTCACGGAATTTTGCTACGTAGGCAGCAAAATAATCCAAAATAGAAGGAGCAAGGAGTACATAAAAGGCAGACTAGCAGTTGCAGAAAGGGCATTCCTTGCCAAGAGAAGTCAACTAGTATCAAACATAGTTCTTATTTTGAGGAATAAATTTCTGAGAATGTATGTTTGGAGCACAGCATTGTATGGCAGGGAGATATGGACTGGGGGAAAACCAGAACAGAAGAGGAGAGAAGCATTTGAGATGTAGTGCTACAGAAGAATGCTGAAAATTAGGTGGACTAATAAGGTGAGTAATGAAGAGTGTATCCGCAGAGTTGGGGAGGAAAGGAAAATACGGTAAACACTGACAAGAAGAAGGGACAGGTTGATAAGACATCTATTAACCATCAGGGAATAACATCATTGGAGCTACACAACTGGCCATTAAAATTGCTACACCAAGAAGAAATGCAGATGATAAACGGGTATTCATTGGACAAATATATTACACTAGAACTGACATATGTTTACATTTTCACACAATTTGGGTGCATAGAACCTGAGAAATCAGTACC
This sequence comes from Schistocerca nitens, assembly GCF_023898315.1. Classification (NCBI taxonomy): domain Eukaryota; kingdom Metazoa; phylum Arthropoda; class Insecta; order Orthoptera; family Acrididae; genus Schistocerca; species Schistocerca nitens. The sequence goes on from NC_064615.1 coordinate 707,810,534, forward strand.
CAGAACAACCTCTGGCCGTAACAACGGCCTTGATACGACTGGGCATTGAGTCAAACAGAGCTATACAGCTGCCTATGCAGCTTCAACACGATACAATTCATTAAGACTAGTGACTGACGTATTGTGACGAGACAGTTGCTCGGCCACCATTGACCAGACGTTTTCCGTTGGTGAGAGATCTGGAGAATGTGCTGGCCAGGGCAGCAGTCGAACATTTTCTGTATACAGAAAGGCCCGTACAGGACCTGCAACATGCGGTCGTGCATTATCCTGCTGAAATGTAGGGTCAGGAGTCCACTACACGTAACAAGCGGCTACACGGGTAGCAGGGGTTGTGTGGCATGGGCTGGGCGGTTTTTTAGGTTAGATGGCCTTGGGCAAGTACAGAAAGGGCAACAGCCTCAACGGGTGCGGGGCAAAGTCAGGACATGCGGGGACCAAGCAGCAATCGGTATTGTAATTGTCAACTGTCAAAGCTGCGTTGGTAAAGTACCGGAACATCAAGCGCTGATAGAAAGCACCGAAGCTGAAATCGTTGTAGGTACAGAAAGCTGGCTGAAGCCAGAGATAAATTCTGCCGAAATTTTTACAAAGGTACGTGTGGCGTGCACACGGGGGTTTTTTAGGTTAGAGGGACCCCCCCTTGGGCGAAACGATAAAATACCTGACGGCTTACCAGAGAGAACATCAGCATCGTTGATAAAGAACGTCCGTCCTCAGAGACCAAAAACAGGAAAAGTTAACGTAATATTGGTAAACTACAGGAGTATCCAGGGCAAGGTTCCTGAATTAGTATCGCTTATTGAAGGAAATAGTGCGCATATAGTATTAGGAACGGAAAGTTGGTTAAAACCGGAAGTGAACAGTAACGAAATCCTAGACACAGAATGGAATATATACCGCAAGGATAGGATAAACGCCAATGGTGGAGGAGTATTTATAGCAGTAAAGAATTCAATAATATCCAGTGAAGTTATTAGCGAATGCGAATGTGAAATAATCTGGGTTAAGTTAAGTATCAAAGGTGGGTCAGATATGATAGTCGGATGCTTCTATAGACCACCTGCATCAGCAACCGTAGTAGTTGAGCGCCTCAGAGAGAACCTGCAGAACGTCGTGAAGAAGTTTCGTGATCATACTATTGTAATAGGGGGAGACTTCAATCTACCAGGTATAGAATGGGATAGTCACACAATCAGAACTGGAGCCAGGGACAGAGACTCTTGTGACATTATCCTGACTGCCTTGTCCGAGAATTACTTCGAGCAGATAGTTAGAGAACCAACTCGTGAAGCTAACGTTTTAGACCTCATAGCAACAAATAGACCGGAACTTTTCGACTCCGTGAATGTAGAAGAGGGTATCAGTGATCATAAGTCAGTGGTTGCATCAATGACTACAAGTGTAATAAGAAATGCCAAGAAAGGAAGGAAAATATATTTGCTTAACAAGAGTGATAGGGCACAAATCGCAGAATATCTGAGTGACCACCATCAAACGTTCATTTCTGAGGAAGAGGATGTGGAACAAAAATGGAAAAAATTCAGAAACATCGTCCAGTACGCCTTAGATAAGTTCGTACCGACTAAGGTCCAAAGCGAGGGGAAAGATCCACCGTGGTATAACAATCATGTACGAAAGGTACTACGGAAACAAAGAAAGCTTCATCATAGGTTTAAGAGTAGTCGAATCATAGCTGATAAGGAAAAGCTGAACGAAGCGAAAAAGAGCGTAAAGAGAGCAATGAGAGAAGCATTCAACGAATTCGAACATAAAACATTGGCAAACAATCTAAACAAGAACCCTAAAAAGTTTTGGTCATATGTAAAATCGATAAGCGAATCTAAATCCCCTATTCAGTCACTCGTTGACCACGATGGCACCGAAACAGAGGACGACCGAAGAAAGGCAGAAATACTGAATTCAGTGTTCCGAAACTGTTTCACTGCGGAAAATCGTAACACGGTCCCTGACTTCAGCCGTCGCACGGACGCCAAAATGGAAAATATTGAAATAAACGATATCGGAATTGAAAAACAACTGCTATCACTTAGTAGCGGAAAAGCATCCGGACCAGACGAGATACCCGTAAGATTCTACAGTGATTATGCTAAAGAACTTGCCCCCTTTCTATCAGCAATTTATCGTAGATCTCTGGAAGAACGTAAAGTACCTAGCGACTGGAAGAAAGCGCAGGTCGTTCCCATTTTCAAGAAGGGTCATAAATCAGATGCGAATAATTATAGGCCTATTTCGCTTACGTCAATCTGTTGTAGAGTAATGGAACATGTTTTATGTTCTCGTATTATGACGTTCTTAGATAATACAAATCTCCTTCATCATAACCAACATGGATTCCGCAAACAGAGATCATGTGAAACTCAGCTCGCCCTATTTGTCCAAGAAATTCACAATGCCGTAGACACTGGCGAGCAGATTGATGCCGTATTCCTGGACTTCAGGAAGGCATTTGATACGGTTCCGCACTTACGTTTAGTGAAAAAAATACGAGCTTACGGAATATCGGACCAGGTTTGTGATTGGATTCAGGATTTCCTAGAAGAAAGAACACAACATGTCATTCTTAAAGGTTCAAAATCTGCAGATGTAGAGGTAATTTCGGGAGTACCGCAAGGAAGCGTGATAGGACCTTTATTGTTTACAATATACATAAATGACTTAGTTGACAACATCGGTAGCTCCGTGAGGCTATTTGTAGATGACACGGTTGTCTACAAGAAAGTAGCAACATCAGAAGACTCGTACGTACTCCAGGAAGACCTGCAGAGGATTAATGAATGGTGCGACAGCTGGCAGCTTTCCCTAAACGTAGATAAATGTAATATAATGCGCATACATAGGGGCAGAAATCCATTCCAGTACGATTATGCCATAGGTGGTAAATCATTGGAAGCGGTAACGACCGTAAAATACTTAGGAGTTACTATCCGGAGCGATCTGAAGTGGAATGATCACATAAAACAAATAGTGGGAAAAGCAGGCGCCAGGTTGAGATTCATAGGAAGAATTCTAAGAAAATGTGACTCATCGACGAAAGAAGTAGCTTACAAAACGCTTGTTCGTCCGATTCTTGAGTATTGCTCATCAGTATGGGACCCTTACCAGGTTGGATTAATAGAAGAGATAGACATGATCCAGCGAAAAGCAGCGCGATTCGTCATGGGGACATTTAGTCAGCGCGAGAGCGTTACGGAGATGCTGAACAAGCTCCAGTGGCGGACACTTCAAGAAAGGCGTTACGCAATACGGAGAGGTTTATTATCGAAATTACGAGAGAGCACATTCCGGGAAGAGATGGGCAACATATTACTACCGCCCACATATATCTCGCGTAATGATCACAACGAAAAGATCCGAGAAATTAGAGCAAATACGGAGACTTACAAGCAGTCGTTCTTCCCACGCACAATTCGTGAATGGAACAGGGAAGGGGGGATCAGATAGTGGTACAATAAGTACCCTCCGCCACACACCGTAAGGTGGCTCGCGGAGTATAGATGTAGATGTAGATGTAGATGGATAGATTGCATGCAACCGGTGGTGGAGTGTTCGTCGCTGTTAGTAGTAGTTTATCCTGTAGTGAAGTAGAAGTGGATAGTTCCTGTGAATTATTATGGGTGGAGGTTACACTCGACAACCGAGCTAGGTTAATAATTGGCTCCTTTTACCGACCTCCCGACTCAACAGCATTAGTGGCAGAACAACTAAGAGAAAATTTGGAATACATTTCACATAAATTTTCTCAGCATGTTATAGTCATAGGTGGAGATTTCAGTTTACCAGGTATAGATTGGGACACTCAGATGTTTAGGACGGGTGGTAGGGACAGAGCATCGAGTGACATTATACTGAGTGCACTATCCGAAAATTACCTCGAGCAATTAAACAGAGAACCGACTCGTGGAGATAACATCTTGGACCTACTGATAACAAACAGACCCGAACTTTTCGACTCTGTATGTGCAGAACAGGGAATCAGTGATCATAAGGCCGTTGCAGCATCCCTGAATATGGAAGTTAATAGGAATACAAAAAAAAGGAGGAAGGTTTATCTGTTTAGCAAGAGTAATAGAAGTCATATTTCAGACTACCTAACAGATCAAAACGAAAATTTCTGTTCCGACTCTGACAATGTTGAGTGTTTACGGAAAAAGTTCAAGGCAATCGTAAAATGCATTTTAGACAGGTACGTGCCAAGTAAAACTGTGAGGGACGGGAAAAACCCACCGTGGTACAACAACAAAGTTAGGAAACTACTGCGAAAGCAAAGAGAGCTTCACTCCAAGTTTAAACGCAGCCAAAACCTCTCAGACAAACAGAAGCTAAACGATGTCAAAGTTAGCGTAAGGAGGGCTATGCGTGAAGCGTTCAGTGAATTCGAAAGTAAAATTCTATGTACCGACTTGACAGAAAATCCTAGGAAGTTCTGGTCTTACGTTAAATCAGTAAGTGACTCGAAACAGCATATCCAGACACTCCGGGATGATGATGGCATTGAAACAGAGGATGACACGCGTAAAGCAGAAATACTAAACACCTTTTTCCAAAGCTGTTTCACAGAGGAAGACCGCACTGCAGTTCCTTCTCTAAATCCTCGCACAAACGAAAAAATGGCTAGCATCGAAATAAGTGTCCAAGGAATAGAAAAGCAACTGGAATCACTCAACAGAGGAAAGTCCACTGGACCTGACGGGATACCAATTCGATTCTACACATAGTACGCGAAAGAACTTGCCCCCCTTCTAACAGCCGTGTACCTCAAGTCTCTAGAGGAACGGAGGGTTCCAAATGATTGGAAAAGAGCACAGGTAGTCCCAGTCTTCAAGAAGGGTCATCGAGCAGATGCGCAAAACAATAGACCTATATCTCTGACGATCTGTTGTAGAATTTTAGAACATGTTTTTTGCTTGAGTATCATGTCGTTTTTGGAAACCCAGAATCTACTATGTAGGAATCAACATGGATTCCGGAAACAGCGATCGTGTGAGACCCAACTCGCTTTATTTGTTCATGAGACGCAGAAAATATTAGATACAGGCTCCCAGGTAGATGCTATTTTCCTTCACTTCCGGAAGACGTTCGATACAGTTCCGCACTGTCGCCTGATACGGTAAGAGCCTACGGAATATCAAACCAGCTGTGTGGCTGGATTGAAGAGTTTTTAGCAAACAGAACACAGCATGATGTTATCAATGGAGAGACGTCTACAGACGTTAAAGTAATCTCTGGCGTGCCACAGGGGAGTGTTATGGGACCATTGCTTTTCACAATATATATAAATGACCTAGTAGATAGTGTCGGAAGTTCCATGCGGTTTTTCGCGGATGATGCTGTAGTATACAGAGAAGTTACAGCATTAGAAAATTGTAGCGAAATGCAGGAAGATCTGCAGCGGATAGGCACTTGGTGCAGGGAGTGGCAACTGTCCCTTAACATAGACAAATGTAATGTATAGCGAATACATAGAAAGAAGGATCCTTTATTGTATGATTATATGATAGCGGAACAAACACTGGTAGCAGTTACTTCTGTAACATATCTGGGAGTATGCGTGCGGAACGATTTGAAGTGGAATGATCATATAAAATTAATTGTTGGTAAGGCGGGTACCAGGTTGAGATTCATTGGGAGAGTGCTTAGAAAATGTAGTCCATCAACAAAGGAGGTGGCTTACAAAACACTCGTTCGACCTATACTTGAGTATTGCTCATCAGTGTGGGACCGTACCAGATCGGGTCGACGGAGGAGATGGAGAAGATCCAAAGAAGAGCGGCGCGTTTCGTCACAGGGTTATTTGGTAACCGTGATAGCGTTACGGAGATGTTTAATAAACTCAAGTGGCAGACTCTGCAAGAGAGGCGCTCTGCATCGCGGTGTAGCTTGCTCGCCAGGTTTCGAGAGGGTGCGTTTCTGGATGAGGTATCGAATATATTGCTTCCCCCTACTTATACCTCCCGAGGAGATCACGAATGTAAAATTAGAGAGATTAGAGCGCGCACGGAGGCTTTCAGACAGTCGTTCTTCCCGCGAACCATACGCGACTGGAACAGGAAATGGGAGGTAATGACAGTGGCACGTAAAGTGCCCTCCGCCACACACCGTTAGTGGCTTGCGGAGTATAAATGTAGATGTAGATGTAGATGTAGGGTTTGGCAGGGATCGAATGAAGGGTAGAGCCAGGGGTCGTAACACATCTGAATTGTGATGTCCACTGTCCAAAGTGTCGTCAATGCGAACAAGAGGTGACCGAGACGTGTAACCAATGGCACCCCATACCATCACGCCGGGCGATACTCCAGAATGGCGATGACGAATACACGCTTCCAATGTGCGTTCACCGCGATGTCGCCAAACACGGATGCGACCATCATGATGCTGTAAACAGAAACTGGATTCATCCGAAAAAATGACGTTTTGCCATTCGCGAACCCAGGTTCGTCGTTGAGTACACCATCGCAGAAGCTCCTGTCTGTGATGCAGCGTCAAGGGTAACCGCAGCCATGGTCTCCGAGCTGATTGTCCACGCTGCTGCAAACGTCGTCGAACTGTTCGTGCAGATGGTTGTTGCCTTGCAAACGTCCCGATCTGTCGACTCAGGGATCGAGACGTGGCTGCATGATCCGTTACAGTCATGCGGATAAGATGCTAGTGATACGAGGCCGTTGGGATCCAGCAGTGTGTTCCGTATTACCCTCCTGAACCCACCGATTCCATATTCTGCTAACAGTCATTGGATCTCGACCAACGCGAGCACCCATGTCACGATAAGGTAAACCGCAACAGCGATAGGCTACAATCCGACCTTTATCAAAGTCGGAGACGTGATGGTACGCATTTCTCCTCCTTACACGAGGCATCACAAGAACGTTTCACCAAGCAACGCCGGTCAACTGCTGCTCTTTGTGTATGAGAAATCGGTTGGGAACTGTCCTCATGTCAGCACGTTATAGGTGTCGCCACCGGCACCGCCATTGTGTGAATGCTCTGAAAAGCTAATCATTTGCATATCACAGCATCTTCTTCCTGTCGGTTAAATTTCGCGTCTGTAACACTTCATCTTCGTTGTGTAGCAATTTTAATGGCCAGTAGTGTACAAGGAGACGTAGAGCGTGAAAACTGTAGAGGAGGACTGATGTTTCAATACACCCAGCAAATAAATGAGGATGTAAGTTTTGATCGTTACTCTGGGACGAAATGATTGGGACAGTAGAAGAATTCCTGGGTGGCCGCATAAAAATAGGAAAAAAAAAAGCGGAGTTTATTTCTCTTGAAGAATTGACTGTTTGTACATTTAGCTGCATGCCATTGTTTGTTCATTTAAGCAGATATTTTTGTTCAACTGTTATTTCTCCAGCTGGAATTTATTTTTTGAAGAATCTACTGTTTGAAAGAGACATATCAGGTTATGTCAACCGTTATTTCTTCAGGAGGAAATTATTTTTGTGGAATTTATTATTTGAAAGAGAGCTTATCGAAAGCTTTGATTAAAAATATGTTTTTACTCGAAAATTGTTGTGTTCGGCGTAAATATCCTATTCTGTATCAGGTTATGTCAACTCACCACTGAAGTTATGCAAAGTAACTGAGCACCGGGGTTAGCTGTTATTGTTAAACGTTTTAAAGAAGAGTGTTACTAAATACATGGCCGGACTGTGTGGCCGAGCGGTTCTAGGCGCTTCAGTCTAAGTTCTAGGGGACTGATGACCTCAGATGAGTCCCATAGTGCTCAGAGCCATTTGAACCATTTTGAACTAAATACATATTTAATTAATTGTTTATACATGATTTTATTGTTAAAAAGATAACCTATCTGCCGCGTTCCCCAGAATCTCTCCAAGCATTGCACAAAAACGTAGGAAAATCACAACCAAAGTGTATGCCAACTAATACCAGTCTCCCTTACTATACTGTGAGAATTACGTAGTAGAGAATTTCTCATACGTGTAATAGCCCAGGAAGAGCAATAAAATGGTTCAATTGGCTCTGAGCACTATGGGACTTAACGGCTAAGGTCATCAGTCCCCTAGAACTTAGAACTACTTAAACCTAACTAACCTAAGGACATCACACACATCCATGCCCGAGGCAGGATTCGAAGCTGCGACCATAGCGGTCTTGCGGTTCCAGACTGTAGCGCCTAGAACCGCTCGGCCACACAGGCCGGCCCAGGAAGAGCAGTGGAAGATATTTCATGTAACTTTTATAGGCGTGGTAGTTTTGCTGGAGGCTGTAGAGTAACTGTAAAAGCTTATCGAAGTCACTTCCTTCATAATAAATAGCTAAATCACACGAACGTTGAGAAAAATATTACATATGCACCACAGAATTTATGTTCATTTTCAGAGAAAAGTGTTCTTTCTCAGCTTAATGCACTTTGCCTAACAGTTCTCCATATGATTTAGGTATTTAAGAATTCTAAGAGGTATGAGGCTCCGTTACGGCGTTTCTCATAAAAATATCCTCGAATTTAACTACGGAAGAATGTGAATATCCTCTGCTTGTACTTACGTTAGTAGACGTAAGTAACTTAGTGTTACACTTTGGAGGAAAGGATCTATAATAATAAGCAGATATCCGTGTTCGTTCGGAAGAACTGGGCTTACATATTAAGTAACACCGTAGTGACGAATTACATCATACATGCGACGCAGAACGACATGGAAATCAACGGTATGCCTTGCCCCCTTTAGTCTATTACTTTCGTACTGCTACGTACAATTAAACAGGCTGAGCACAAAATACCACATAACTAGACTGCGCTCATGTAAGGACATCGGTTACTACCATAGATAAAACAGTGGGTTAATGAATTTTTAGAGTGTAATCTACTATTCTGACAGGATAATGACGAACAGCATTATACAGTATGTGTAGATCCAACAGCCATTTCGACTGCTCTTCGACCTTGTCCGGAGTCATTATAAATTAATACTATTATTACTGTTTTCAATACCGTCCTTATCATTTTAAACATAGCAGACAAATACGTCAGAACTTTTATCATAAATTTTTCTACACCAGTCAACACTTATGATTCCACTTCGCAGCTATCTGCATTGCGAAGCAGATTACCTCAAGACGTAGGAAGGAAGCCAATTCACAAGTGTTTAATGATCAAGATTATTACTATTCATGAATTTTACAACAAGTTACTAGTAAATTGAAAGCCTGAACTTGGCAAACAGCTGGATGAATAATAATGTGCAGTGAGTCAATAATGAAATACCAATAGGCAATATCAGTGACGCTACACCACAAATCTCTCCCTAAATGTGTCGCAGCCGACATTTATTTCCTCAGAGGTCGAACAGAATCTTTGGAATTCTTAAAAAATTGAACAATAGCTGTAGAGACTTCGAATGATTTGTCTAACAGACTGAATCCGTAACTCGAGACCACAACGATCACAACAATGCATGATCAAGTAACAGTCAAGTAAATTGATTGTGGGCATTTTAAATTATTCGATAAAATAATCTGTTACTGGTGATTACAACCTTGAAATAAGAAGACTGGAACGTATTTTTATTCAAGTGTACTTATAAACTGTATACTTCAGTCACAGTGATTTTCATAGGCAGTATGCCCAAAGCTGAGTGCAGCCGAACGTATGACCAGAAACGTTGCTGGGTACTGCTTTTTGAGATGGAAATGGAAATGTCGTGTGGCTAGGGCCTCCCGTCGGGTAGACCGTTCGCCTGGTGCAGGTCTTTCGATTTGACGCCACTTCGGCGACCTGCGTGTCGATGGGGATGAAATGATGATGAGTGGGACAACATCACACCCAGTCCCTGAGCGGAGAAAATTTCCGACCCAGCCGGGAATCGAACCCGGGCCCTTAGGATTGACAGTCTGTCACGCTGACCACTCAGCTACCGGGGCGGACTGCTTTTTGAGATATCCTACATCGATATTGTTCCGTACGTGTTGGGAATACAAAATGACGTTGACACTATATAATAGTTAACACTGTCCACCGCCTTGGACGAATGTGAGTTATAGCTCATTTCGACCCAAACATGTTGCACCGTAGATGGGCGTCATTGGTGGCCATTTATTGACTTATTCTGGATCTACAATGTTATAAATTCAGTAAATTTCGATTCTATAGACACAAAATGTATCGTTGTTGTTCACTTTACACTTCTGCGTTTGGTACATTAGGTTAAACTTTGTGGTTTTTGTGTATACCGGTACCGGTCTACATTAGCTGCAGTATGCCATTTACAGCACAGTTTAAATAAAATACACAGTTTTCATCAGCGCTGTATGCTGAGACAACATCCCACATTCAGTTATCCTCAGCATAATTTATCCTATCAAAGTAACTAGTTTCCATCAACGGCTTTCACAATGTACCATTGTTAATGTATTTTGAATGAATGATTTTTCGTAACAGTACCGTTATAACTTTCCTGTTATCCACAATTAATCTTAACACTTCGCCATGATTTTAGGTGGACACGTATTTTTACAAGGTTAATTTCGCAATTCAACGATTTAACAACGTGAAAATCAGTTTTGTCAAGTTGTGTTATTAATCTCCTTCTCATATTTTAAATTACAGCTTACGTAACAGCTACTGAAGTGACGTAATGTGTTAATGACTCTAGGTAATACTTTTTTCACATATTTACAGGTCAGTAAGCTTCATAATCTGCTCCAGTTCAGCGCCATTCCATGCCACAGCGGGCATTACAGGACCATATTTCGCACCCGAATGCATCTCTAATGAGCAGACGTCATAACGAGCCTGAATGCGGAGTATTATATTTCCGTCTGGCTTCGGTTTGGGAAACGCTTCGTCACTAGAGCTGCGGCCTAATCCCCTCCTACAACGAACAGATAATCCAGTTGGAACAAATAATAACCAGACATGTAACTGTTTTATATGATTATTATTTTCGAAAAAAGATGTAATTTTTAAAGACCTCTTCAGATCCAACTAATACACAATTTTTTCGTGACAACAATGATTTCAAGGAACGAATTACTGCATATTTAAAACTGTTCAGATAAATGGTGGTACAATAAAATCAAAACAATCGCTGCCATTGATTGATGGATTATATTTGCGAAAGAAATCAGTTAGCAAATCTTCAAGCAATTTATTACATTTCTTTTGCAGACATAGAAAGAAATAAATAAAATATGAAAGAATAAAAGCAATAATGAAGCAAATACATTAACGCTTCGAGTGTGTAGGTAAGCGGAATACACCACTGACAGAAAACAGAAAGCACGGGGCGGAAAAAGAATGCGGGAATAAATGAAAAACAATCTTCTACTGACGTAAATTGTGGAACGTACGTTGATGAAAACAAGGGGAATATTGTTAATATGAGACAGACATAGGCGAAATATTGTATCATTAATGAAAGGAATCAACTGTTTAAAAGCATAAGATACTGAAAGTGCATTTGCGCTACATTTTGGAAAGGAAAATATGTATATCATGAAGCAGAAAAAGGAATAAGACTTCCCAGCAGATTAAAGCTGTGTGCATTATCTGGAGTCACCGAAGTTAAGCGCTGTCGGGCTGGGTTAGCATTTGGATGGGTGACCATTCGGTCTGCCGGGCGCTGTTGGCAAGCGGGGTGCACTCAGCCCTTGTGAGGCAAACTGAGGACCTACTTGCTTGAGAAGTAGCGGCTCCGGTCTCGGAAACTGACATACGACCGGTAGAGCGGTATGCTGACCACATGCCCATCCATATCCGCATCCTGTGACGCCTATGGGCTGAGGATGACACGGCAGCTGGTCGGTTCCGTTGGGCCTTCGTGGCCAGTTCGGGAGGAGTTTAACCAAGAACGCCTGCCTTTGGACAGCAAGCGCTCTTCCCACTTTTTATGTCATTTTGTTCGTTATTGTTCGTTGCAGACGTCCCATGATACCAGTTGAGATTCGTCGTTGATCCATTCACTCAGTTTTTTATTACAGAGAACAGCTAGTATACTGACCGAAACGCTACCGTGTCGGCATCTGAGCTGTCCACACATGATTCACTACTGTCCCTCACAACCCTACTGCCGGCGTTACTTCGTCTCCCACCTTCCAGAGTTCTGGATACCTTGCCTGACTACCACTCCTGGAAGAAGGGAGTAATATTTGCGCAAAGTACTCTTCGGTGAATGTGGAGCGTACGAGATGACATACTGGCCGAAGTAAAGGCGTTTTCCGTTGCGGCGGAATCTTCTCACGAAATTTCAGACACCTACTTTCTCCTCCTAAAGCGGAAATATTTTGTTGACGCTGACCTACATAGCGAGAAACTATCATCATGATAAAATAAGGGAAATCAGAGCTCGAACAGAAAGATATAGGCGTTCGTTTTTTCCGCGCGCTGTAATGGATTGGAGTAATAAGAGTGGCTCGATGAATACTCTGCCAGGCACTTAAGTGTGATTTTCAGATTATCCATGTAAATGTAGATGTAGAAGTAAAGTTGTGAAGGGGCCGAAAAGGTCGCGAGTCGAGCTTAGACAGTTAGCCGGCACGATAGCTGACTGTCCTCTGTGTGTAAAAGTAGTCAACGCCAAATTTGAAGAGGTGTCATTTAAAGTTCGGCTGCATCAAATGAATGCAAAAATGAAGGGGAAATAAAGATACCTTAGTCGGTAAGGCACTTACCCGCGAGAAGGGAAGGTCCCAGGTTCGAATAACGGTCTGGCTCGTTATTTTAGTCTCACAGGGCATTTCAAATCAGAGCAGCGCACGCTTCGCTACAGATAAAAAATTCGTTCTGTAAACTGGAAAGTATGTTTATGAGGAGCAGATAATGGAAGGAAAGCATGTGAGGTCATAGAAACATCGACTGAAATATGTGACACACTTTACTACTTGATCCAGGGTACGATACCGGTTCGGTATAGATTAAATGTAATAAATATAAAGTTCGTCGATGAACATATGAAAAACTGGTTCGTAGCAAACGATAAGACTTGCGAAAATCGGATCATTCAGCAAATCAGGTATCGCGTTGTGAATGATGTAATCCAGTCAATGAAACAGCGTCATTGTTGTGTATTGTGGATAAGTCAATCGCCGAATGTGTTTCACCGTAGGCGCTGAGAGAGCGCTGTTGGACAGAGATAGGGCAGAGACTAACGTGAATAGCAGAGGAGATGAATGCTACAACATCGCACACGTGACGTTCTTCCCGGTCGCTGTGACAAATACGGGCGTTAGCCGGATGAAGCGAGCAATCCGTAGTGTAACGGCAGCGTTGGACACTGGCGTCCGCCGACAAATGGGCAAAGCCACGGCACATGCGCAGAACGTTTCGATGTGTGCCACAGTTCAGCATGAGCTACCACAAGCGCATTAAATTGCTGAGTGGCTTCGTTATAGTTGGTATTAATCTTAACAGTCACTTCACCGAAATAATTAGTACTTAAATAAAGTGTTTAATTTCTTATCAAGGAGTTCTTTGAAATAAATCAGTTTTATTCATTGTGAAGCTTTCCTGTCTTAAATTTGTTCTTCAGATTAACTGTTAAGTACTCATTCAGAAATGGCTACTTCTACAGGGTATTTCAAAAAGAACTTTACAACTTTGAAAATTCGGATAAATTAATTTGTATCACCTTCGTGGGTGCTTGTACTGTCAATTTGTAGGGAAATACATCAATTTTGGTCTCGTGTAGTTCGTTAGCAACGAATCGCACCGTAAGGAGCGCTAGCGGCACTTGCGTCAAAGATGGCTACCTTTACTGGACCCGAGCGTGCTAGCTGTGTGTTTAGGTTTGAAGAATCTAAGTCTGTGACAACAGTTCAGAGCAATTTCCGTACCAAGTACACAAAGATCCTCCTAGAAGGCCTATAATTTATGAGTGGCATAAATGTTTTGTAGTAAAAGGGTGCTCGGTAAGACATGGAAAATAATCAGGTCGTCCAAGCACATCTGACTACGTCGCTGAGCGAGTGAGACAACGTTTTGGCAACAGCCCTGCGAAATTGACCCGGCGTGCATCTATCGAACTGCAGATTCCACACACGACTGTTTGGCGTGTTTGAGAAACCGTTTGCTTTTGGAACCATACCGATCGACGATCGTACAGGTAATGAAAGACACAGATAAAATTGCTCGCAAGAACTTCTGTACGGATATGTTAAATCGATTACATGGTGATGAACATTTATTGGACAAAATCATCTTTTCTGATGAGTTGGATCCCGGCGGAGGTTCGAGTCCTTCCTCGGGTATGGGTGTGTATATTTGTCCTTAAGATAATTTAGATTAAGTGGTGTGTAAGCTTAGGGACTGATGATCTTAGCAGTCAAGTCCCCAAGATTTCACATACATTTGAACATTTGATGAGTTGACTTTTCACTTAAGTGGCAAGGCAACATACATAACTGTAGACTTTGGGGCAGTTAAAATCCACATCAAACATTCCAACATGTTTGTGATAGCCCCAAACTGAACGGTTTTTGTGCGTTGAACAAAAACAAAGTGCACGGCCCCGTTCTATCCGTGAGATAACCATAAATGGGATAGTGTACATGGACATGTTGCAACAGTTTTTGATGCCACAGATCGATCAGGATGACCAAGAACGAAATATTCACTTCATGCAAGACAGTGCACCACTCCACTACCTGGCTGACGTCTGGCATTTACTGTGACCGCTTCCATTTCAGTGGATTGGTCGTGATGTGCCAAGTGCATGGCCCCCACGTTCTCCAGACCTGACACCACTCGATACTTTTTTATGGGCATTCATCAAGGATATCGTGTTTGTAACTCCTGTGTCGACTTCTCTACCTGAATGTAGAGCAAGAATTTACGCTGCCACCGACCAAGTTACACCTGCAGCGCTACAGCCCAGCGAGTTTGAAGAAATTGACTCCGGATGGGATGTGTGCAGGGTAACCACCGGAAGCCACATACATATTTGGTTTAAGGAAAAAAATCTTTATGTGTTTCCCTACAAAATAACACTAAACCCAGCTCTACATATTCTTTCAAGAAATTTATGTGAATTTGTCCTTTTTGAAACACAATGCCTGAAATCCCGAATCGTTCCCATACAACAGCGATGCATGTAAGCATAAGAGGAAAGAGCTTATACAGCTGATGCCGAAATAAATGCTACCTAGCCGATGGTGAATTCATTAATAGTGCACCGTATGAATTACACCTTACGTAGGCTACATCAAAAATTTGACAAGCGATAAACAACCTCGAAAAATACTTCAAAATTATGATCGAGTGCAAAAGGGAAAACAGCTAGATAAAACAGGTATGCTCGGCCTGTTTATGATGCTCTTAAACACGATGAATATTATAAACACAGTATGTGCCGTTGTCGAGCTTCGAAGTTTCAAGTAGGCGTAGGGCAGTAACAATAAGACTGAAGGTACACTCAAAACATGAAAGAAAACTTGCTAATCAGGCAAAAAATAGAACTGTTGATCAAGGGAATTACTTAAGAGTAGGGAGATATATGAGATGAATCTAAGCAATGAGTTCAGGACCTTAGATAATGTGACACAGATGGAAGTGAAAATTATTTAACAGAGGCAAACAGGCAAACAGCAAAAGATATTGTAGTTATGGCAAAAGGAAAGAAAATGTCATAATGAAAAAGGCAAGGAGAATTTCGAGTGAACGATACTAGAAAAGTGGTATAACGGCGTCAACTGACATCCATCTCCGAGAAGATGTGACAGATGCAATGATAGTTTGGTGCGATATATAATTTAAAACGTTAAAAGTGTATAAAAAACGAAACAGAAACTTCTGTAGGTATCAGATTGCATTAGTTATGATGCCAGATGACCTAACAACCAAAGACGGAGAGAAAAATGTACGCAATCAAATATATTCCTATGGTTCCAGAACTGAATCAATTAGACAGTAATGAAAACAAAGAAATTCCAGAAACAATGCCAGAGACTCCAGGGTCGTACATAAAACCTTTAGCGATATGAAAAATGGAAGACGACCAGTGGTCGTTAATATTTTATTTTTTTTCAGTGAAGCTAGAAGTCATGTACTACAAAAGGAAGTTGCGAAATTATTTACAGACTATTTTCCCAACACGGAGAGAAACTAATAAATGTTCGGCTTCACAAGTTAGTTATTAAATAACATATAAAAAACGATAGAGGTACCAAACTCTGTAATGTACAAGTGTGCACTTACAGCATAGGAAAGAGTCAGAATTAAGATGTAACAAAGGAACAAGCTGGCTTAAAAATAGATATAAGAAAATCGAACAATAGGAAGTTGATGAAATTTTAAAGTTCAAGGTGTAAAGAAAAAAAACATTAACAACGACTAGTATTTTGTGCTGGACACCAAACTGATCGTTTTTAAAATTGGATCCCTTGTCCGGAAATACGTGGTATAGGTCTTAGGCTGCGACCATGATTGTGTTTGGCGTCCTACTAAGCAAACCATTTGCAAGTTGTGTAAATTGGATCCATGACTGCATTTGCGGAGTGCTTAGTAAGTTATTCATTATTCAAGTGAGAATCTGTGTAGCCGGCCGGTGTGGCCGAGCGGTTCTAGGCGCTTCAATCTGGAACTGCGCGACCGCTATGGTTGCAGGTTCGAGTCCTGCCTCGGGCATGGATGTGTGTGATGTCCTTAGGTTAAATAGGTTTAAGTAGTTCTAAGTTCTAGGGGACTGATGACCTCGGATGTTAAGTCCCATAGTGCTCAGAGCCATTTGATCCTTTTTCTTTTTTTGTTGAGAATCTGTGTACAGAAAATTGGTGGTTTTGGACTGTGCTCTGTCGAAGTTTGCGAAGGTGTGAGTTCCATAGAACGTTCCACGAGTGTCGCACAATTCTGCAAATTATAAAAAAACCTCAAAATTTGGACCTCCAGTTTGACTGAAGAACATACAAAATCGGTGTAAAGACTGACACACAGAGGGCGAAATACTAGCAACTGGGCGATTTGACAGCCATGCCATAGGTCAGTGCGATACAGTCGTACTCGAAGGCTACAAGACTAATATACAACATAATCTACACAGTACGCCGCAGAAAACACTAAACAGATGGAAAATTTGATGACGTTGTTGATCATGGATAAGATGCCTAATTACCAGTTCATTGGTTGGAAACGTTGCGTCCAGATTGTGACGCACATTTGCATCAGAGCTAGATCTCTGTCACTTTGTAGTCACATTACCTAAGGAACCTGTATGGGTACATTATCCAACAGTACAGAAGAAGTTTTATGACTATACACTGAAGCAGCGAGTGAAAGTTTGTACCAAGGTCGATAATGGAACCTGGGTCTGCTGCTTACTAGAGAGGTGCAGTAGACACTAAGGCACTGTTTGTGTGTAAGAAGGGATTTAAAATAGACTGTAGCAGCAGTGACAATTTAGATCGAGAATTGAAGCATACCAGGGTAAACCATGCAGTTCTGTGAACCTTTGTGACAAGGTAGCGTAATGGCCAACTGTTGTGTACATAGTTCCGCGTAGTCAGCGCATACACAACTTTCCCACTAGAGCGCGCCTCGCTAAGCACAACAGCGCCGGCGCAGTGCTCGTCCGTCTCCGCACTACGAGATGGCGCTGCCTTAGAGACGGACCA
Source organism: Schistocerca nitens (assembly GCF_023898315.1). Classification (NCBI taxonomy): domain Eukaryota; kingdom Metazoa; phylum Arthropoda; class Insecta; order Orthoptera; family Acrididae; genus Schistocerca; species Schistocerca nitens. The sequence goes on from NC_064615.1 coordinate 707,828,117, forward strand.
AATTCTGCTTCCGCCGATCCGCGTATTAATATGTAACGCAGCCAATGAGATTGCTGCTAACGTAGACCTTTTCTCCTCGCGGATCACACTCGCGCAGTGATACATGAACGCGCGAGGTATTATAACGAGTGTACAGACCTCCGATTAGTCAGTCTGCATTAGTCTGTACGAGTCTGCATTTATCTGCACCTGTCTGTACCAACCTACTTTAGTCTGTACCAGTCTATAGTCAAGTTTCAGTCTGCGCCTAATAAGATTATCATATTCCTGTACATAGCCATGAAGATAAATGAATAGACACTTTGTCAATTATCAGAGATATGTCAGAATAATATTAACGTACCAAGATCAAAGGAACTTCAGATTGTCAATTGTAAACAGCACCCGGAATCAAGTTACGCAATGTCAATGCTTTTTATTATTTTAATAAATGTGTGTGAAAATTAATCAAGTTCTGTTTAAAGTTGGTCACCGTCAATCTGCTACTCTAAGCGTGCAAGTGGCATTTCGATCGTCTGACCTAATGGCAGAAGATAAACACGCCACGATAAGACCACGAGACATATTGCTGACACTCGCCTACTTCGTTAGAGCGACATGTCAAATAATCTGATGGTGTATGTACCGAAGGTCTTGCAGTACGCACACCACACTAACGCACCTGCCTAGAAAGTGGGAGACCTGTGTTCGATTCCCGGCCTTGGTACTAATTTTCACTCGCTGCTTCACTCTATATAAATAAAATCATGCCTTGTGAAACCAGTAAAATCTCTAAATCTGTGTCATTTCATTGTATAAGTACCTGCACCTGGGTTTAAGACTGGCTTCTCCTTTTACGTTCGATGCTGAGGTGCAATTCCAGAACATGGAGAGCCTCGGAAATTCTGTTCGTGTGTAAGGGGGAATTTAGACTGGGGCGGCAGTGACAGTTTTGAGCGAGGAGGGTGGCGTGCCAGAATAATCCGTCCAGTTGTGCGAACTCAGTGCCAAGGAGTTTAGTGGCTGACGCACCTGCCCAATAAGCAAGAGACCCAGGTTTGATTCCCGGCCATGGTACAAATTTTCATTCGCCGCTTCAGTTTATATACCGTACATGAAATCATATTTGTATAAAACCAGTAATGTTTCTGAAACTGTGTCATTTTATTTGCACAGGAGTAATGTTGCTGAGCAAAATGAATTGGATCGGTACCATTGGTCCTTTGCATTAGGCCTGATCACAAAGTAAAGCATGACATAAGTTCATCTTTACTATGTGTACATACGGATTTTTTTTTCTGTCCAAATGTCCTGTGAAGGCTAGTCGGCGTATGCCACGCTGTAAATTTGTAAATACGATTGTGCAAACGGTATTAGTCGTCGATACTCCTTCAGTACTATTAACGCAACTTTCTGAAATTGGTGTCGATGTAGCTGTTCGTAATGGACATCACCCAATACTTTAGTACGAAACGTTTTTGTGGCACTGGCTAGTATTGGTACATGCTAATTCTTTGAAGTGCGTAGAAACGTGTTCGTCAATGTCGACCATTCGAACCGATACCAGACAGAAATTAAAAAAGAAAATTTGCAAGTGGATCAAAAAATCAGCAATAATAAAACTAAAACAATTTAAAAAATTATCTCATCAAAAATAAAATTCGACATAGTCAGTTTGATGTTGTAGAATAAATTTACGAGTAGTGAAAAACAATGTCTGGACGGCTGGGAAATAAATATAAGAAAGATTATAAATATCCCAGAGCGATTTTCATGTTCTAGATAAAGTTTTCAAACTTAATTTCCAGTGTTACTTAAAATTAAGGAAAAAAAAATAAATATTACAGTTCAACGTGCTGCCGCTGATGAGGTCATTTGTGAAAGAGACGGTTCATAAACTCATTTAAAGTATGTTAACGATTTTTACCGTGAAACTTAAACTTTTAATACAAAACCAATTCAGAGTCTAAAAACTGCTAAGCGAAAAATTAACAACTCCTGTAAAAGGGAAAACAAACAAGTGGTGCGGGGAAACAAAGTAGCGTGGAAGGCAGAATTGTGACTGCAATGAAAATAAAGTGGGCATTACCATGGCACGTAGCCAGACGAATGGATCGTAGATTAATTAAGGACGCAATCCTTTTGGATACGACAAAAGAAGACGACGTAATGAGAGCAGATAGCTGACATTTGCAAACATGCAGGAACAACGCTGATGAGTGCAGGTAAGGGCTGTTACGCACGGGGAGGACTGCATGAGGCACATGGCCAGGTTCAAAGATGGTGGAACTACAAGCGCATAAGCTAGCGACGCGATTGCCCTTTATTATCGCACAATTTGGTACAACGAGCTTTTGTTCAGTATGTGACCTGTTATGGAAATCTCTGATCCGTTTTCTGCCTTAGATTTGCCACTCCCACGTATAATATTTTGTTCTAAATTTCAAGTGTTAATATATGAAATTTGCAGTAGGTGAAATAAATAAATTTATGTGTAACAGGTTTGTAGGCTTGCGACGCGATTGCTCTATATTATCGCACAATTTGGTACAATGAGCTTTCGTTCAGTATGTGATCTGCTAAGGAAAACTCTGATCCGTTTTTTGTCTTAGATTTGCCACGCACACACAATATTTTGTTCTAAATTTCAAATGTTAAGATATGAAATTTGCAGTGGGTGAAATAAATAAATTTATGTGTATTTGTAGGTGGGGATATTCAGCCGGAAAATAATTACTAAAATTCATGGTGAAACTTTCAGCTGTCATTTATTTTGCACAACTCGCTACTAGTTTCGTTCAGTGACCATTATCAAGCCTAAATGGCATAAATGTCGGAAGAGCTATACCATAATTTGAACAAAACTAATTTTTCTTTTAAGCCCATCGTGGTGCGTACAAAATATCTCACAATAATGTGTACTATAATTTTCTTAAAGATGCAACTCCATGGCGATAGCTAGTAACACACTTACTAACTGTCCATGTGGGCTTTCTTCTTGATGAAAATTGTTGTACACAGTTATTACTGTGAGAACTTTTTTACATAATTTGGTGGGCTTAGAAGAGAAAATTACTTTTGTTCAAGTTGTGGTATAGCTTTCCTGCCGTTTATGCCAGTAAAGTTTGATAATGCTCGTTGAGTGAAACTGGTAGTGAATTGTGCAAAATAAATGATAGTTGAAGGTTTCGCCATGAACTTTCATGAAATAAATAAAGTGCACCTGGGAACTAGTATTCTTTTACATTAATTTCTCTTGAAAACTGTCTGTCAGAAACGTCTTTCATATTGTATCTGCCTTGTGAGTGATTGGAGATGAGACTCTCTAATCAACAGCTTCCAAGAGTTTTGGTGAAAGCGCTGCTTGCTTGCGTTGCACTAGCGTAATTGCATTTTATATGTTTTTTTCAAGGGTAAGATTAAGTCTTTTTGTCACATAAGCTGCGACATGGTCGCGAATAGAACAGGGATCCAGAAAGTGTACAATGCATTTGTATATTTCAGTCTATGACCACAAACTTATTGGGTCCTCAGATAAAGAAAGACCTAACAAGTTTTTGATCATATACGGAAATAAACAAATTTCTTCTAAGTCCTACAGACTATCTGTCCATATTTGTATAGCTCTAATGCAAGCCGTTTCGGCGGTCTCGGTCGCAGCCACCATGACTTTTGAGTGTTATTATTTCCAACTCTTGCGTTTCGGTCAGATCACTCTTCATGTTAGCCTCTACGAAATCTCAAACCCTTCTCTGACGGAGTCCAGTTTCACCACTCTCCGATCACACTTTCTTCTAAGTAAGTAAGAATCAGCACTGATATCTTATTAAGTCACCTGTCGATACAGGCTGAATTTCACGGGACTTTATCACTCACTAAATAGCATTATGGTGATTATAAAGTGTGTGGCATTAATTTCCTGCTCTTTGTGAATATGCACGTGGTCCAGTTGAGGATTTTTGTACTTCCTGCCATAAATTTTTATGTATATTTTGGACAGTAATATAATAAGAAGTATGTTAATAAGAAAAGTCTCGCAAATTATTTTCCTCCGGAAATCACGTTTTAGTTTCACGAATTTTCGGACTCAGTTCCACATGTGCTCTATTTCGTTTTGTTACTGGTTGCAGCAAGTGTAAGCACAACTTACAAATAATGGTCTCCCACAAGCTTAGTACACAAGCTGCCTTCATCAAGCGGAGTATTTTTTAGTCTTATACGTAATTTTTCAGTCGATCTCAGAGAATTTCAAGAAACGTGTTGAAGTCATGAATACATCGGAGCTTTGTATTTCACTGATTCAGTCTTCTCCGTAGGTATTAGGCATACAACAGACAGTCACATCTTCATTGCTTACCTGCTTTCTACAAGAAGAGACGCACATATACTTACAGGTTGTATTAGGACAGCTGAAGTTATTTATTTATTGAAGGAGCCTTTACATATTCCGCGACGTTAAGAAAGTTTGCTTTCTACCTCATATTTGGTTGACAGTGGTCAGATCGTTTGTTGTTCATTCATGGATCAAATTTTCATGACATTATACCGAAGTCATACACCTATTCATTCTTAGGTAAGCTATAAATATGGATAGCGGCTGTCGCACTGACAAAAGTTATGTACGCTGACAAATACTGAAGATCGCCTTAGTTAACTAAGAGCCTGTTAAATTTCTCATTGAAAAGTTTACAAGTAGATCATATTTACACTAGTAATAAATGATCGCCATTATCTACACACATTTCACACTTTGTGTTTCACTAGAATACTCTGCACTTGAAACCAGGGGCCGTACCACCGTTTATACCAAAAGATGAGCGTCATTCATTACGTCTCCAGTCGAATATGTTCCTCCCACTTCGAACCTGCCTACTTTCTCATAGACTCTCTGAACCACTCTACAGCTTTCATCGTGTTAATGAACGTATTACAGTGCAAATCAATTTATTAGTATTTTATTAAATTAACTTGGAGCATTCTAATTACATCGTTGGATTATTACGTAAGTGGTGTGTCGCTTATAATTGTACGACTGAAAGTACTACTTAAAATCCTTAACCTTAAATTAACAAAACTGATGCAAATAATCATAACGTAAGAATGGTTTAGTAATAATATGAAGAATGAGTGTGACACATTAGTCTATATCGTTTTTTCCTGTTGATTTCATCGGCGGAGCCATTTTTTGTGTAACATGCAACTTTATAATAGTATTTTTTTTCTAAACATTAAGGCTGTAATGCAGCGAAATGAACTCACGCCACTGGTAAAATATGAAATTTTCAACACCTTACTAGAAAATATTCCATCTTGTGATGTTGCTTTGGTAACATGTTGCTGTAAAAGTTTAGGTGCTATGGTTGTTTATAAGTGTAATCATTGCCCTCTGGAGGCTGTTTGCAGATTTTCTAGTGCTGAAGACGGAAGAGAGGCCTCCACAATGGCTTTAAGTTGAACCTAGATGGTACGCAGAAGAGCTTCTGTGAATTTTGGAAGGTAGGAGACGAGATACTGGCAGAAGTAAAGCTGAGGAGGGGACATGAGTCGTGCTTCGATAGCTCAGACGGTAGAGCACTTGCCGGCTAAAAGCAAAGGTCCCGACTTGGAGTCTCGGTGCTACACACCGTTTTAATCTGCCAGGAAGTTTCATATCAGCGCACACTCCGCTGCAGAGTGAAAATCTCATTCTTGATATAGACAGTGTTTGTCTCATCGGAAGTTGTCACAGTGCCTTGCGGATTTTATTTCTTCAGTTATGGAATAGCTTGATGGTTCATTCAGTAATGGGTTTCTTTTTTGTATGTGTTTACTGTGCCTTGTTTCTCGGTAACTGTTGTCCTGACACCGATCCAAAAGGTTCGGAAAAAAGGCAAGTTATCAATGGGAACAACAATGCCCTCCGGCACTGGTGCCTGATCGACACATTATGGAAGTCCTCAGATCAGAGTCAATCTGATGGCTCGATGTAAAGATGTTATTTTCGCTCTATAAGGGTTCAGAGCATTTACAGCTTTTGATAAATAGGCAGTTGTGTTACATTTCGGGCTGAATAATTTGTTTTTATTTTTAGCTATTTACCTTTAGCTATCGACCTTCTTTACTAGTAATACACAGAACATGTTATACGCGTGCTTGAACTGTCGTGTGTAGAACAAAATGAATTCAGTGCATCTCAGTAAGATCACTACAAACAATAGAACCATATATCTGCAGCGGATGGGTGAACTAAATTCGCTACCTGTGATGGGAAGTCGTGTAAAAGACTCGGAGCGGATGCTGCCACTTGGTCGGTGATGGTGGCACATGACGTCAGCCTGGGTCGCTACAGCAGCTTGGACTGCGCTTGCGCAGAGCGCTGTCATTCCCCACCACCTGTCAGAAGCTCTGGGCCGCCAGGATTACCCACGTGCACTGCCTGGGCGGCTGACTGGATAAGCCCTCACGTCAAATCACGTGACATGAGCAGGATACTACCTAGTCACAATGGCACTTTCAACTGTTGAAGGAAACCTACACAAAAACTTGCAAACTCGTTATTACTCTCAGCTTGCAAACTCATTATTATTATTTCAGAATTAATATCGTCAAAAAAGTGACACGTCATGTATTTATTACATACTAATGGATATTACTATTACTTGCACGTTGAAAATTATGACCAATATGATTTACAAAACGGTTCAAATGGCTCTGAGCACTATGGGACTCAACTGCTGAGGTCATTAGTCCCCTAGAACTTAGAACTAGTTAAACCTAACTAACCTAAGGACATCACAAACATCCATGCCCGAGGCAGGATTCGAACCTGCGACCGTAGCGGTCTTGCGGTTCCAGACTGCAGCGCCTTTAACCGCACGGCCAAATATGATTTACAGAAATCTCTGCACCTCAGTGGTACATTCGAAAAGAAGAACATCAACTCTTCATCTTTCAAAAACATAAGTGGTACCACGTGCGGTTTTTTACACTAACAAACGTAAGAGAGAAAGTAATTATGACGAGACTCCTGAGGACAGAGACTAGGTACGCAGGCCATTACTTGATATAAGAAAGAATCAGAAATCAGATAAGAACCGTCTATATGTAAAAATAATAGGACTTAATGATTTGAATGAAGCAGTTGAGTCAACATTTTTGCAACGATTCTGTCGCCATATTTATGCTTGTGTCATACGCTAGGATAAAGAAGACGATTCACCAGGGAGGAAGAAGAATAACACACCATCATTCTGGTTCAACACGGTTAAATTATTTTCAATTACGAGGGTGTGCTGAGAAGTACTGGCTCCGAATTTTTTATGTCAAAACTCTTAAAGCTTTCTAAACAAAACAACCGTCAAGACAAATTCCGTCAGGAAAGACATCCTAACACTAACATTTACGTTAGATAACATATTCTAATTTTCAGATGATCTTTTCTTCTTATTGCCAGTCCTCATTTTAAATTCACTTCATTTCTACCATTGTCAGTTGTTTTCTGGCCACATAGCAAAAATCGTGTTCTAATTTTAGAGTCTGGTTTTTTAACGTGATTCCCTCAGCATCACCTGATTTAATTCGACATAAAACTGTTACATTCGTTTCTCTTTTGTGGTTATTTATTTTTTAATATCTTTTCAAGATGCTGCCTATTCTGGTCAATTGGTTTTTGAGGTAATAAGCTGTCCTGGTAGGCTCGCGTGTTGGCGATACCGCTTTCAAGACGGTGAGTTATGCCAACGCCGGACCGAATCCGCCCGCCGGATCAAAGACGAAGGGTCGGTGGGACAGCCAGCCCAGATGGGGTTACTAGGCGGTTTTCTACATACAGGTAGGCGAATACTTCTTCTGTCTCAGAGACACACTGTGCAAACTTTTAGAACACTTCCTCACACTTATACACAGAATTTACTCTACACAGAGACAGTGTGCATCAGTGGTTCCGTCTGAAGGGAGTGAACAGAAAACTAATGACCATCAGTGTTTGGTCTTCCTCAAGATTTACTCAGCATCAGTAGCTGTTTTTAGGTCTCTGGCCATCTTTGCAAGAGTAAAAAACCTTCAAATTTTATTTCTTCTCCCCTTGCTTTCCTTTATTGCTTGATGCATGTACAAGTCGAATAAAACTGAGATAAGCTACAAAGTTGTCTCTCTTCTTTTCCAGCTAATGCTTCTCTTTCAGGTGCTTCGACTGTCATAACGGCAGTCTTGCTTCAATAGATAAACTTTCTATTACTGTATTTTTACTCTGTAACTTCAGAAATTGAAAGTAAATCACAGTCAATGTTATCAAAAGCCTTTATTGAATCTGCAGATGCTGTTAATGTGGGTTGGTATTTCTTTCAAACTGCCTTTTAAAGTGGGTTGGAGGGTTAATACTGCCTCGCATGTTTCTACATTTCCCCAGAATCTAAATGATCTTCCCCATGTCGTTTACTAGTTCATCTGTAGATAATTCGTGTTAGAATTTTGCGAATATGAATTTGGAAATTCCTGTTTAGGTAACACATGCTAGCACATTATGTATAGGTATTCTATATACCAGGTGGAATAGTTTTGCTATCGTTGGTTCTTCCAAACATCTTCATAATTTGCAGCAACTGTTGTCTTCCCTAGCTATATTCCTGCTGCATGCAGATTCTTATTGCGGAATCCATTTTCCATCACATATCCATTCATTTTCTCTTCTCTCTCCATAATAGTGACTGCAAATTTATTTGTGTGTTATATATCCTTTCGGTGCGTTGCTTCCACCTTTCATTCCAACTTGCTTAGTTTTGAGCCCCCTGTGTGTTTGGATGGTTCTTAAGGCGGTTTTTCATCTTCCTCGGCGAATACGGGCTGGTTCCCCTTATTCCGCCTCAGTTACACTATGTCGGCGATGGCTGCGCAAACACTGTCTCCACGTACGCGTGGCTACGGCGGGACGAAGCCTCTCCGTCGTTTCCAGGTCCCCCGTTCAATACACACACAATACAATATCCAAGCGTGAGTGATATAGGACGGTAGTTATGTGGATCGCTTCAGCTTGATGGACGTGGCCTATGCGCTATTCCACTGACATCAGCTTGTCGCTATCATGTAACAACGCGCATTACCAACGGTCTAAATTCGTCAAGGAAGACAGTAACCAAATTTCTTCACAGAGGCCAGACATTGCTGTACGTACTCCACGATAATTGCATTCTGCAGAGCTATTAAATTGTGGGAATTTTGATAGCTACGTGTACCCACTGTTCGACATAGTACCAAATACTTTCCGTGTCAACAAATAGAGTGATTTAGCGGGTCAATCGAAACGCTATAGTGTGTCTGATAGTTCACCAAACCAGCATCGTATGCATGCAGCAGCTCAGCGAACACGCCTGTTGTCACCTTGGGAGCGTCCCACAGCACACTCATCATTAAGATTTACCAGGTGGTTATAATTAAAATGCAGCTACTCACGGACGTCCAGTATGAGCTGTAATTGTCGCATAGTAGGGAAATTTGGTAGATATGCTAAATATGTTAAAGTGGAATCTATTTGCGCTGGAAAAAGTTTAGCCCCAATTTTGGCCACCGTCGACGTCTACTGTGCTTCTACTGAATGAATTGAATTAGCTGTGGTTAATAATGAAATTGACGTTATGTTATTCTCACTTGTTTGACCTATTCCGATCACATCTCGTTACTAATCAATTATACACACATCAAAAAAGTTTTTCATCATCCCGGTTCCCAGAATGAATTCCTGAAGATAGGCGTTGAATAGACGTTGACTGTGGTTATTGTAGCACAGACAAAGCCCCTTTGACTGTTCAGACAAGCTACTAAACCCGCCCAAAGATGTAAACGACCATGCATGAGCAGCACCTATTTGACAGAAAGGGATCCGGCAGCCGACCGATTCCAGTAATCCCACCAGGAAGGAGGTACACGGCTCGTGTTGTATGTAGTTCAACCATGCCTAGACGGTAGGCTGCATGATGCGCAACTTCACTCCCGACGTCCATGGCGAGGTCCATTTTTGCAACCACGACACCATGCAGTGCGGTGCAGATGGGCCCAACAACATGCCGAATGGACCGCTCAGGATTGGCAACACGTTCCCTTCACCGATGAGTGTCGCATATGCTTTCGACCAGACAATCGTAGGAGAAGTGTCTGGAGGCAACCCGGTTAGGCGCAACGCCTTAGACACACTGTCCAGCGAGTGCAGCAAGGTGGAGGTTCCCTGCTGTTTTGGGGTGACGTTATGTGGGGCCGACGTACGCCGCTGGTGGTCATGGAAGGCACCGTAACAGCTGTACGGTACGTGGATGCCATCCTCTGACCGATGGTGCAACCAAATCGGCATCATATTGGTGAGGCATTCGTCTTCATGGACGACAATTCGCGCCCCCGTCGTGCACTTTTTGTGAATGACTTCCTTCAGGACAACGACATCGCTCGACTAGAGTGGCCAGCATGTTCTCCAGACATGACCCCTATCGAACAAGCCTGGGATAGATTGAAGAGGGCTGTTTATGGATGACCACCCACTCTGAGGGATCTACGCCGAATCGCCTTTGAGGAGTGGGACAATCTGAACCAATAGTGCCTTGATCAACTTATGGATAGTATGCCACGACGAATACAGGCATGCATCAATGCAATAGGATGTGCTACTGGGTATTACAGATATCGGTGTGTACAGCAATCTGGACCACCGCTTCTGAAGATCTCGTCGTTTGGTGGTACAACATGCAATGTTTGGTTTTCATGAGCAATAAGAAGGGAGGAAATTATGTTTATGTTGATATCTATTCCAATTTTCTGTACAGGTTCCGAAACTCTTGGAACCGAGGTGATCCAAAACATTTTAATGTATATGGAAAAATTTCTATGCGTCATTCTTGAATTCATACCGCCAGACTTTGGTATTGTGACCAAACTGGAAACAACTTTTTTCCAGCGTAAATCAGTTCCGCATTGCCGGCCGAAGTGGCCGCGCGGTTCTGGCGCTGCAGTCTGCAACCGCGAGACCGCTACGGTCGCAGGTTCGAATCCTGCCTCGGGCATGGATGTGTGTGATGTCCTTAGGTTAGTTAGGTTTAACTAGTTCTAAGTTCTAGGGGACTAATGACCTCAGCAGTTGAGTCCCATAGTGCTCAGCGCCATTTGAACCATTTTTGAATTCCGCATTAACACATTAGAGTGGCTATGAAGTTCCGCTGCCATACGATGATTACAGCCAACACTGGAGCTCTGTGAGTATCTGCACTTTAATGATAGCCACCCAGTATAAATAGATCTAACACTTGGTCACCGAGAAAGATGAAATAAACATCCTATTTCATGTTCAATTGTGTGAGTAGACTCAAGAATTAGTATTAAAAACACCTCAAAACATCACAGATTCACCACCGGGTCATCACACACTGCGCCTGAAATGCCTTATTCGGCCGTCGTTGCACCAGGCGCCTTCCATCACTTTGAAAGAGGAAAATAGTGGCTCGTCGGAGCACACTACACGCCTTCAGACAGCTGTACTCTCGTTCCTGTGATGTTTGGCCCATTGAAGAAGTGCAGCTCTATGCGCCGGCGTGAGGGATGATCTTTTGCGAGGTGTACGACTTCAAACGTCCTGGCAGCTCTCTTCGCAATGTTCTCTCTCAAAACGATCGAGATGGCCCTGCCTTTACTGAAAACAGCTCTTCTTCTCGGGTCTTAAATCGATTGTCAATGAAAAGATGTGGACTTTGTCTCCAGGCTCTGCGAAGATATTTTTACGACCACCGTTCTTACACTGTTTTCCCCGACTGTAAGTGGTAAAACATTCCTCGTAGACACGTTGTACAGTCCGCGGTGATAACACCAAGAAATTCATCGTGTGATCACGGGCACGTTCGCGTCTGGTAGCTGCTTTCCGCCAATCTGTCACACCCCCACGTCTCTTCAGCTCACTGCGCTGATTCCGTAAAGGAGAATGACACCTTCAAGTGATTGCACTGTCAGTGCCTATGTCAGCGGTGGAGAACAGGCTGGTATCAGCTCTACCCCCATTTTCAGCGTTCTGCTACCCCCATCTGCTTTTCAACGCCACTGCACTGTTTACCATGTCGGTGTTCTTAGTAACGCTAGCAATGTTGGCTGATGATACAGTTGCTTTTCTATGTGGATGAGGCATTTGAAGACAGACATCATTTCGGCTTAGTTTTCTGTCTCTTCCACAATATCTGGTCACTGTGGAAGGGGCGGGGTAAAATCACCAATTATTCTTTTGGGTGAATGTCTTCCGAGAGCATGCTAGACTATTCGTTTGAGCAGCAACATTTCCTATACATATTCACAGCCTGAATAGAATGATTCAACATCCTGTTTGAGAAATGAGATATCTTCTACTTAATGATTTTATCGCACTTGTAGGCTTCTTATTTTCCTAGATCTCTGTGATTTCCTGATCATTATTGCCACAACTGCATCGTACATCGTGCCTTACATTGCTAACAAACAAAACCCATAATACTGGAAACCAGTCTTTCATATAACAAAATATATTAGATGCAAGCACCTTCGTTGGGAAGCACTGCGAATTTGCGGTTATCTTCGTTATAATTTTAATATTACATGCACGCGCACTGACTGTGTACGTCGTTATATATGAGCACCATATATGGAGAAAATTACAGGGTCAAAGTGGTGATTTAACGTCCCGAAGGATTGATAGGTACCACCAAGAACCAAGTTGATGTTAATACAACTCTTAAGTCTTTGCAGCAAATTTTAAGAAGACAACATTAGCAATATTGCACACGACAGCACAATTTCCTGATCATCAAACCATTATGAAGATTTAGGAAATCATTTGCTATGTATGTGTTTCTTCGATACAAAGACTCGAAAGCTAGTTTATACCAAAGCTTTTAGATTCAGATAAGGAAATTATGCAGTGTTTTTTTATAAAGAGATGCATTTTTAACCATAAGCTGCACAAAACAGATCTTCATTTTCTATAGATGTCAGTCACTCCGGCCATCATCACTGGAAGAAAAGGAAAATAGAGTAGATGGAAAAGCAATTCACCTTTCTCTTATATCTTTTGTTTGTACATGAGCACCTACACTGTCCACTCACATTAATGTGAACATCTGTGGAAAGCCTGAACGACCAAATTTACAGCGCGAACCGCTGTGGGACCTACAGAAAGAGAGTCAGTGATATTCTGAAAGCAACCAAACGGATGTGGACCCATGCCGACTCCAGTGCCATGGCAATCTGCGCTAGGTCTTTCGGTTGAGGATCCATGGCGCGAACAGCCCGATCGAGGTGGTGCTACAGGTTTCCGATTGGGATGAAGTCAGGTGTGTCTGGTGGACAGGACAGTATGGTAAGCTCATCAACACACTAGAGCTGTGTGACACGCATGCCATTTTGCCGAGGAAAAACAAACTGCAAGTGAAGGTGATCATGGACCCCAAGGACAGATGCATATTTGTGTTGACACACTGTGCGTTCCAGAATATCCGCCAGGGTAGCCGGGAGCGCTAACGCGCTGCTTCCTGGACTCGGGTAGGCGCGCCGGCCCCGGATCGAATCCGCCCGGCGGATTAACGACGGCGACCGGTGTGCTGGCCAGCCTGGATGTGGTTTTTAGGCGGTTTCCCACATCCTACTAGGTGAATACCGGGCTGTTCCACACGCCCCGTCTCAGTTACACGACTCACAGACATTTGAAACACATTCCCACTATTTCACGATTTACACTAGACGCAGACAGCTGGGGTAGACTACTTCCGTCCCGGGGGGTATGGGGTGGCGGCAGGAAGGGCATCCGGCCACCCCTTAAAATTAACCATGCCAATTCCGTACTTAACCCTGCCGAGCCTGCGCACAATACGTGATAAAGGCAGTAGCAAAAGAAAGAAGGTAAGTTTGTGCGTTCCAGAATGACGAGATCACCCAGGGAATGCCACGAAAACAATGTGCAGACCATAACGCTAACTCTTCCCGCCTGGAGCCTTTCAACTATTGGTGCAGGGTGTTTTCTGTCAGATGTCTCACGCCGTCCACTCCAAAGACCATCTTTCATCTGAAAATGACGTTCAGCGGACGTCCAGTTGAGGTATTAGCGTGCAAATTCCAGCTCTCGTCGCCGATGGACAGCAGCCAGCATGGGTACATGAACCTGGCGCCTCCTGCGGAAGTCCATACCATACACAGTGTTCGCTGAGCGGTCGCTTAGGAAACAGTGTTGGTTACCTGTCGGTTCACCTAGCTGGTCAGTTGTTACACATCTCCCCAGTCGTCGTTCATACTTTTCTTTCTTTGTATGTGTGTGTGTGTGTGTGTGTGTGTGTGTGTGTGTGTGAGGGGAGAGAGAGAGAGAGAGAGAGAGAGAGAGAGAGAGAGAGAGAGGTGAGCCGAAGTACTACCTTGCATTAAGGCTGGACGTCAGGGCTGGCGGAGTACAGGGATTTATTCAGGCTTTATTCAGACGTAAGCAGCGGGGAAGACTCGTAGCCCATAGCCCTACTAAAGGTGTTGGTTTTCACCGAATCCAGCTACTGGGAGGCCTCGGTGACTGCGCGAGGGACCCGCACTCGGTGCCACCTTCATGGAGTGATAGAGCCAGTATATTCCAGGTGTCGGGTAATGGGCCTGAGCTCATCGATGCTATGAAGGAGCTTCTGCGTTGCATATGATGCGTGATCGGAGATGCATGGAATGTTCATCGTAAGGTCGGAAATCCGGGCCCATCTTGGAGCCCCCAACATGAGGGGGAGTTAACTGTTTTGAATTACTGTAGTGGCCGAAGGTTGGCTAGGCTAGTAGTTCCCCACGTGCAGCAGCCATAAAGAAGTGCAGGTAAAACTGTCGCTCGATATAGCCAAAGCTTCTTTCGAACACTTATCTGACAACTGCTCAACAATGGGTGTAACTGGTATAGGATGTATAATAGCTGAATCCTCTTGTTGTGGATAAGACGTTTCAAAAGGAGTTTTCTGTCCAGGGTTACCCCCCCCCCCCCCCCCCCCAAGTATTTTACTTAGTTCATCCATGCAAGTTCTCGATGGTGAAGAGTAAGCCTGCCCCGCGAGGCGGGGCGTTGGCGAGTGAAGAGGAGAGCATTAGTTTCGTCAGGGTTAAGACGAAATTGATTATCTGATACCCACTGTTCCCTCAGCGTGTGTGGTGACGCTGTAGCCTCCCCACGGCTGCAGTAATCCGCCGGCTACAAGCGAGCAAGGCTGTGCCGTACGCAAACTGAGCCAGGACGACCTGGGGCAGGATTGGTAAGTCGTTAACATAAACGATGAAAAGAGTTGGTGATGAAACCAGCGTTCACCCCTGTCATCTATGGCCCGTGGTGCACCATAGTTGCCTCAACGCCGGCTTTGGATAGCCGCCGGCCGCTGGTGGCCGAGCGGTTCTGGCGCTTCAGTCTGGAACCGCGCGACCGCTACGGTCGCAGGTTCGAATCCTGCCTCGGGCATGGATGTGTGTGTTGTCCTTAGGTTAGTTAGGTTTAAGTAGTTCTAAGTTCTAGGGGACTTATGACCTCAGCAGTTGAGTCCCATAGTGCTCAGAGCCATTTGGACCTTTTTTTTTTTCTCGATAGCCCCATTTTGTCACGCACGGTACACTTTAACCACAGCGGCATGCGCACGGTGTAGAAACTTAGTTGCTTCGAGTTCCCACACTTGGCCCGAAAGCCAATGGCCTTGCCATTTTGGACGTGAGATAAATCACTCCATGTCTGCATCACGACGGCGTCTGCACTGTTTTCCGTGTCTCCCCGTCTTGCTTTATATACCCACCACTGCCGGTGCTTCTACCTGCACATCTGTGAGTAATTACTGATGACTGCACGTTGACATCGAACATAGACGATGGTCAAATGTGGCCGTGTATTATGTATCATGACCTTAAATAGCAGCAAATTGGTCTTGTAATAACACACGATCAAATTAAAGGAACTGTCATGAAAGCTGATCTCATTTGATTAGAGAACAACACAGATCACATGTTTAGTAAGAAGCTTGTTAGTAAGAATTCTGAGAGATTAGGTTGGGTGAAATATTTCACAGCTTTTTACATCATAATGAGTGAGTAACCTGTTTCTGTCCGTTGATGTAAGCGACGATATTTACTGGAAGTACATGAAGACGACTCGACAATAGGTTCGAATGTGGAGTGATTGTTACATTATGTAACTGTCACTCTTGGTCACACAGAAATAGAGCTTGTAATGCTATGTTAATTGTAGACATCGAAACCAGCGAAAAGGCACCTTTCTCGGCTTTTGCCGATGAAACAAATGCAGGTGGATGAGATACCGATGTAACTATTTTTCTTAGTGCTAGTGTAGGTTCAAATTAGATGAAAATAAAATCTGAGGTGCACCAGTCATGGAAGGAAGCAGAAGAACCAAAAGAGCAATTATAAGAGAAGTATGCCCAATTCGTGTCTTTGCTTCCCGATCAATCGTAAGAGGTCTGTAAACAAGCTTTACTTGTGGAGAAAATTTTTTGTTTTATTTTTTAGAGACGCGTGATAAAGCGTGATCTGCAAACATATCTTAAATGAAGGATTGCGGATTAGTTACGGAACTAAACGCGTTAGATGCCAGAGGAGATGATAAAATGGTTCAAATGGCTCTGAGCACTATGGGACTTAACATCTTTGGTCATCAGTCCCCTAGAACTTAGAACTACTTAAACCTAACTAACCTAAGGACATCACACAACACCTAGTCATCACGAGGCAGAGAAAATCCCTGACCCCGCCGGGAATCGGACACGGGAACCCGGGCGCGGGAAGCGAGAACGCTACCGCACGACCACGAGCTGCGGACTGGGGATGATAAGGAACGTGTTTTACTTTGAAGGAAACGCCACTACTCTGAAAGGAATGGCAACTGTTTCAGGTGTACAACGTCCCAATAAATGTAAGGCGCTTCCCGTTGATGAATTTAAAAATGAATTTTACCTTTCTTTATGGGTCCATTAACTAGAGTGTGGCAAACAGTTTATAGGGAAAGAAGGACGAGTAAGAAAATATTACGCTGAATCAACCGTTATATGTTCGAATGAGTTTGCTCTGCGATCTTATATAAGGAATGAGAGAACGCAAGGAGGTGAACAAATTGCTTTTAACACCACGTCGGGAAGGGTACAACCGTTGAGAAATGTGAATTAAGAGTAAAAACTAAACTAATGAAAACAGAGTTTAATTTGATTTAGATACACAATAAAGGTGTGCTGGATTCAAAAATTAGGCCAACAGAACTAAAACGTACGTATAGAGCGATAATGCTTCTGAAAATAAAATGAGACACTAATCCTTAAATGAGGATGGTGCAGCAATTTGGTAGCGAACAGATTAATCTGAACTGTGGTTATTATAATATGAATATGCAAATAAATCGTATGAGATAATCCCTATATAAGGTCTACGGAAATCATGTAACGAAACCGTGTCATCGGCTTTAGGTGCAGCATGTGGGGGGGTCATGAAATATTAGCTGCAGACAATAACAAAAAGGGAAGACGACTTGTGCCTTGCCCTTATCTCTCTCACACGCCCATTCTGTGACAGGTGCTTCGTAGTTTCATACATAGTTCATGACATTACTTGGGTTTGTGTCGGCTAGTGTTAAATACATTTTACAAGAGGCGCCGCCGATATAAAACGTCTTTTCGGTAAGTGACGCCCACAAGGGTGATTGGGGAGGGACTGGAGGTAGAGAGGGATAGGATGCTTTAGCCCATCCTCCTCCCCTGTCCGTCACCGTTGGCGTAGCCAAGATTTTTTATGGGGCTATAAGACTAAAACGTAGAGGAGACTGTAGTTCGGAGCAACGAAGTGCAGTACAGAACTGTTTTAACAGCTATCCTGGCGAAGTATTTGAGAAGTGAGAGAGGCATAAACTTCCAGGTGGTGCGTCATTCAGTACAGAGCAGAACTAAAATAGAAATTTTATAGCCAGATCTACGAAATACATGGGTTGGATAAAAATCCGGAAACACCGCGAGGAACAAACACTTGTTCATAAACGCAGATGCTGTTCAACTCTACATATTGCGCTGTAGTGTTTCACCACGAAGGGCACCTTTGCAATGTCATCAGTAAGTTGCAAGTGTCAGTGGCGATCAGAATGTTCAGTGTAGTTGCGAATTCATTATGGCGGAGCCACGAAATGTCGAACGTGGGCAAATTGTTGGTGCCCATGTGATGGGCGCTTCCGTCACCAAAGTAACCGAAATGTTTGGTATTTCAAGAGGCGCCGTATCAAAAATTATAAGGCACAGAGAGAAATCGTAAAAACGTCATCCACTAAGTTGTAAAACGGGATTAAAATGTGTGCTAAGTGATCGTGACAGACGGTTATTGACGAGGATTGTGGTGATATGTGCAAAAGTACTGAATGTCGCATTCGTGAGCTCAGGCAGCAAAAAGAAAACAAAGGGAGCTCCATAAGCGGCGAATTTCAGGCTGAGTTGCTATTCGAAAACCAGTCATCAGTGATGGAAATGCCCGTGTCACGAAAAAGTAGTGCTGAAACTAGAAAACGTGGACTACGGGGCAATGGAAGAAAATTCTTTGGCCGTATGAGTCTTGTTTCACATTATTTCCAAAACCTGGCCGCGTTTAGGTCCCAAGAGTGAATCACGACAGGGGTTCGGTGGTGATATCGTCGTACTCCATGAGCCGCGTGGTTACTCTGCAAAGACACATTTCTTCCAAGCATATTGTGACCATTTTGGTCGAACAGGTCCATGCCGTGGTACAGTTTTTGTTCCCAAATAGCAAAGCTGTATTGCAAGATGTTAAGGGCTGTGTTCAATCAGCTCGCATAGTCCAGGATGAACTGTCACATCTCTGCTGACTCCCCATTATTCAGCCTTCGTGTCTTCTTGGGAGAGAAGGATAAATGTCGTGTGACTAGGGCCTCCCGTCGGGTAGAACGTTCGCCGGGTGCAAGTCTTTCGATTTGACGCCACTTCGGCGACTTGCGCGTCGATGGGGATGAAATGATGATGATTAGGACAACACAACACCAAGTCCCTGAGCGAAGAAAATCTTTGACCCAGCCGGGAATCGAACCCGGGCCCTTAGGATTGACATTATGTCGGACTGAGCACTCAGCTACCGGGGGCGGACTAGAGAAAAACGAGTGTTTGCTATTCATTTCAATCATCATGACTTTGACACTGTTTTGCAGGTGGAATGGCGTAAGATTATCTTAAAAACTTATTAGGACATAGCTGTCTTTAACGCCACCGGGTTTCCTACACCGTATTAGGCGTAGTAATGTGTTCTCTTTTTAGTGTTTCCATACTTTTGTCGGACCCCTGTAATTACATCGTTGTCTCATGGAGTACGATACCTCCATCTCTTTAATCGTGACTTCAGAAATCGCAATCTCCATAAAGCGTGAAATTAATTTTACTGACGTGGATCCATTCGTTTCCGTCAGGCTACGAAATAAGATACTTTCACGGCTTTTTGGAAAAAACTACTGAAGGAATCAACGTATATAATTTTGCACATTATTTATTGATTCTAGGACAACATGTTCTACTCTTTTAAGAAATTCAATCAAAATTAAGCCCCTATGTGAGGAGCTGAAGTTGGTCTGTCAAAAATGAAGTGCCTCCGTGACGGAAGTCCTGCAGTCTGCAAAAATTGCACAAAGATATCCTTATTAGTGTGCCCACAGTCCGTTTCGTCTGCTTTAAAGACTGTATCTCAAGCTGATGGAATGGATTGCGGATACACTAATAAAGATATCTTTGTGCATTTTGTCCGAATTACTACTCACGAATGTCCGCAAGGAGTTATAGGCTGTTTTTTAATTTTAATTTATTCATTAGTTATTGCAAAAACCGTGACGAAATATACACGGCAAAACTACGTCTTCGTCAAGCGTTCGTCATTTGATTATTCTGTCGCATTTCAAAAAACGGTGCTATCAGCGGTCTGCAGTATCCTATAGATTAAGAAAATCATTTGTTTTTCGATTTCAGATAAGATTTGCAGTCTGCTGGTCTTCCGTCATCAACACACCTCATTTTGGACAGAACAGCTTTAAATGCTCAGATGGAGGCTTACTTTTGAGTGAATTTCTTGAAAAAAAATCAGAAAATTTTCTACAAGAACCTTGAATAATGCGCAAAAAGATTTACGTTGAACCGCGGAGGATTAGCCGAGCGGTCTATGGCGCTGGAGTCATTGACTGTTTGGCTGGTCCCGGCGGATGTTCTCGTCATTCCTCGGGCATCGTTGTGTGTGTTTGTCCTTAGGATAATTTAGGTTAAGTTGTGTGTAAGCTTAGGGACTGATGACCTTAGCAGTTAAGTCCCACAAGATTTCACACAAATTTGAACATTTTTTTATCTACTTTGATTGATTCCTTAGTTTTTCAATAAAGTCGTACAAATCACTTGTATAGTAGGCTACGTGAGAAAAAAGGACCCTTAAGAGAGGGAAAACACAAAAGATGAAATTGTTTAACAGCAGTAGATCGTGTGACTATTATTTCGCATCTCAATGTTCTCCGAAACTTGATTACATCTCGAGTTTTAGAGTTCATTCGTAACTTCCGCATCACCAAAGACATTAGGCACAATTTTTTGAACGATTTCAAATGTAGTTTTATCTATATATTGTAACAATAACGGAAAATTTCGATGAGAATTGTTGCTGTCAGCTGTCACATTTCTTCTTCTTCAGTCTTATACACTACTGGTCATAAAAATTGCTGCACCAAGAACAAATGCATATGATAAACGGATATTCATTGGACAAATATATTATACTAGAAGTGACATGTGATTACATTTTCACGCAATTTGGGTGCATAGATCCTGAGAAATCAGTACCCAGAACAACCACATCTGGGCGTAATAACGGCCTTGATATGCCTGGGCATTGAGTCAAGCAAAGCTTGGATGTCGTGTACAGGTACAGCCGCTCATGCAGCTTCAACACGATACCACAGTTCATCAAGAGTACTGACTGGCATATTGTGACGAGCCAGTTGCTCGGCCACCGTTGACCGAGACGTTTTCAATTGGTGAGAGATCTGGAGAATGTGGTGGCCAGGACAGCAGTCGAACATTTTCTGTATCCAGAAAGGCCCGGACAGGAACTGCAACATGCGGTCGTGCATTATCCTGCTGAGATGTAGGGTTTCGCAGGGATTGAATGAAGGGTAGAGCCACGGGTCGAAACACATCTGAAATGTAACGTCCAAAGTGCCGTCAATGCGAACAAGAGGTGACCGAGACGTGTAACCAATGGCACTCCATACCATCACGCCGAGTGATACGCCAGTATGGCGACGACGAATACACGCTTCCAATGTGCGTTCACCGCGATGTCACCAAACACGGATGCGACCATCATGATGCTGTAAACGGAACCTGGATTCATCCGAAAAAATGACGTTTTACCATTCGTGCACCCAGGTTTGTCGTTGAGCACACCATCTCAGGCGCTCCTGTCTTTGATGCAGCGTAAAGGGTAACAGCAGCCAAGGTCTCCGAGCTGATAGTCCATGCTGCTGCAAACGTCGTCGAACTGTTCGTGCAGATGGTTGTTGTCTTGCAAACGTCCCCATCTGTTGACTCAGGGATCGAAACGTGGCTACACGATCCGTTAGAGCCATGCGGACAAGATGCCTGTCATCTCGACTGCTAGTGATACGAGGCCGTTGGAATCCAGCAAGTCGTTCCGTATTACCCTCCTGAACCCACCGATTCGATATTCTGCTAACAGTCATTGGATCTCGACCAACACGAGCAGCAATGTCGCGATACGATAAACCACAGTCGCGATAGGGTACAATCCGACCTTTATCAAAGTCGGAAAGGTGATGGTACGCATTTCTCCTCCTTACACGAGGCATCACAAGAACGTTTCACCAGGCAACGCCGGTCAACTGCTATTTGTGTATGAGAAATCTGTTGGAAACTTTACTAATGTCAGCACACTGTAGGTGTCGCCACCGGTGCCGACCTTCTGTGAATACTCTGTAAAGCTAATCACTTGCATACCACAGCATCTTCTTCCTGTCGGTTAAATTTCGCGTCTGTAGCACGTCATCTTCGTGGTGTATAAATTATAATGGCCAGTAGTGTATGTACAAATGTGTCGAAAACAAAAGCAATTGGTGTATTTGTTGGAATGTGCACGTGGTCTACGGGTAGCGTCTTTGATTCATAATCAAAACGTCTTCGGTCCCGGATTCGATCCCCGCCACTGCCTAAATTTCGATAAATAATCAGCATTGGCGGCCGAAGACTTCCGGCATAAGAAGTCAGCCTCATTCTGCCAACGGCCTTGTCAAAGAGGGCGGAGGAGCGGGTAGAGGTTCAGGGCACTCTCTTGTCCTACGGGTGGGAAATTGCCCCTAAAGGCGGAAGAATCAGCAATGATCAACGACATGAGGATGCAGAAGGCAATGGAAACCACTGCACTGAAGACACGTAACGTGTATCCACAGGACATGTGGCCTGTAATTGAAGAAGTGTCATGATGATCTCTCCATTGGCAATAGATTCCGGAATAGTCCCCCATTCGGATCTCCGGGCGGGGACTGCCAAGGGGGAGGTTACCATGAGAAAAAGATTGAATAATCAACGAAAGGATAACGTTCTACGAGTCGGGGCGTGGAATGTCAGAAGCTTGAACGTGGTAGGGAAACTAGAAAATCCGAAAAGGGAAACGCAAAGACTCAATCTAGATATAGCAGGGGTCAGTGAAGTGAAGTGGAAGGAAGACAAGGATTTCTGGTCAGATGAGTATCGGGTAATATCAACAGCAGCAGAAAATGGTATAACAGGTGTAGGATTCGTTATGAATAGGAAGGTAGGGCAGAGGGTGTGTTACAGTTCAGTGACCGGGTTGTTCTAATCAGAATCGACAGCAGACCAACACCGATAACGATAGTTCAGGTATACATGCCGACGTCGCAAGCTGAAGATGAACAGATAGAGAAAGTGTATGAGGATATTGAAAGGGTACTGCAGTATGTAAAGGGGGACGAAAATCTAATAGTCATGGGCGACTGGAATGCAGTTGTAGGGGAAGGAGTAGAAGAAAAGGTTACAGGAGAATATGGGCTTGGGACAAGGAATGAAAGAGGAGAAAGACTAATTGAGTTCTGTAACAAGTTTCAGCTACTAATAGCGAATACCCTCTTCAAGAATCACAAGAGGAGGAAGTATACTTGGAAAAGGGCGGGAGATACGGGAAGATTTCAATTATATTACTTCATGGTCAGACAGAGATTCCGAAATCAGATACTGGACTGTAAGGCGTACCCAGGAGCATATATAGACTCAGATCGCAATATAGTAGTGATGAAGAGTAGGCTGAAGTTCAAGACATTAGTCAGGAAGGATCAATACGCAAAGAAGTGGGATACGGAAGTACTAAGGAATGACGAGATACGTTTGAAGTTCTCTACAGCAATAACGAATAGCGCAGTATGCAGTACAGTTGAAGAGGAATGGACATCTCTAAAAAGGGCCATCACAGAAGTTGGGAAGGAAAACATAGATACAAAGAAGGTAGCTGCGAAGAAACCATGGGTAACAGAAGAAATGCTTCAGTTGATTGACGAAAGGAGGAAGTACAAACATGTTCCGGGAAAATCAGGAATACAGAAATACAAGTCGCTGAGGAATGAAATAAATAGGAAGTGCAGGGAAGCTAAGACGAAATGGCTGCAGGAAAAATGTGAAGACATCGAAAAAGATATGATTGTCGGAAGGACAGACTCAGCATACAGGAAAGTCACAACAACCTTTGGTGACATTAAAAGCAACGGTGGTAACATTAAGAGTGCAACGGGAATTCCACTGTTAAATGCAGAGGAGAGAGTAGATAGGTGGAAAGAATACATTGAAAGCCTCTATGAGGGCGAAGATTTGTCTGATGTGATAGAAGAAGAAACAGGAGTCGATTTAGAAGAGATAGGGGATCCAGTATTAGAATCGGAATTTAAAAGAGCTTTGGAGGACTTACAGTCAAATAAGGCAGAAGGGATAGATAACATTCCATCAGAATTTCTAAAATCATTGGGGGAAGTGGCAACAAAACGACTATTCACGTTGGTGTGTAAAATATATGAGTCTGGCAACATACCGTCTGACTTACGGAAAAGCATCATCCACACAATTCCGAAGACGGCAAGAGGTGACAAGTGCGAGAATTATCGCACAATCAGCTTAACAGCTCATGCATCGAAGCTGCTTACAAGAATAATATATGGAAGAATGGAAAAGAAAATTGAGAATGCGCTAGGTGACGATCAGTTTGGCTTTTGGAAAAGTAAAGGGACGAGAGAGGCAATTCTGACGTTACGGCTAATAATGGAAGCAAGGCTAAAGAAAAATCAAGACACTTTCATAGGATTTGTCGACCTGGAAAAAGCGTTCGACAATATAAAATGGTGCAAGCTGTTCGAGATTCTGAAAAAAAGTAGGGGTAAGCTATAGGGAGAGACGGGTCATATACAATATGTACAACAACCAAGAGGGAATAATAAGAGTGGACGATCAAGAAAGAAGTGCTCGTATTAAGAAGGGTGTAAGACAAGGCTGTAGCCTTCCGCCCCTACTCTTCAATCTGTACGTCGAGGAAGCAATGATGGAAATAAAAGAAAGGTTCAGAAGTGAGATTAAAATACAAGGTGAAAGAATATCAATGATACGATTCGCTGACGACATTGCTATCCTGAGTGAAAGTGAAGAAGAATTAAATGATCTGCTGAACGGAATGAACAGTCTAGTCTAATGAGTACAGAGTATGGTTTGAGAGTAAATTGGAGAAAGACGAAGGTAATGAGAAGTAGTAGAAATGAGAACAGCGAGAAACTTAACATCAGGATTGATGGCCACGAAGTCAATGAAGTTAAGGAATTCTGCTACCTAGGCAGTAAAATAACCAATGACGGACGGAGCAAGGAGGACATCAAAAGCAGACTCGCTATGGCAAAAAAGGCATTTCTGGCCAAGAGAAGTCTACTAATATCAATTACCGGCCTTAATTTGAGGAAGAAATTTCTGAGGATGTACGTCTGGAGTACAGCATTGTATGGTAGTGAAACATGGACTGTGGGAAATCCGGAACAGAAGAGAATCGAAGCATTTGAGATGTGGTGCTATAGACGAATGTTGAAAATTAGGTGGACTGATAAGGTAAGGAATGAGGAGGTTCTATGCAGAATCGGAGAGGAAAAGAATATGTGGAAAACACTGATAAGGAGAAGGGACAGGATGATAGAACATCTGCTAAGACATGAGGGAAAGACTTCCATGGTACTAGAGGGAGCTGTAGAGGGCAAAAACTGTAGAGGAAGACAGAGTTTGGAATACGTCAAGCAAGTAATTGAGGACGTAGGTTGCAAGTGCTACTCTGAGATGAAGAGGTTAGCACAGGAAAGGAATTCGTGGCGGGCCGCATCAAACCAGTCAGTAGACTGATGACCGAAAAGAAAGTGTTGCTAATAAAGTAGTATCCATTTTTTTCAAAAATATATAAAATTATAAATTACATCATAGAGTGAATTATGGATTTTTGTTAGCCCTCATTCTCAACACTTCTTAAAAGCAATCACGCGAGAAACCCTTCGTAAGACTGTAGTCTACAGGGACGTAAAGATATGACTCAGTAATCGCAAAATTGACACGATAATGTGTACTCGTCGAGAGGGACTTCATGTGATGGACAGGTGAGCGTTTGCAGACAAGATGACGGCGCCGTGGTACCGCCCGCACCGGAGGCGACGCCGGCCGCACTGACCTCTCGGAAGGCCGCTCGCCCC
Organism: Schistocerca nitens; assembly: GCF_023898315.1. Lineage (NCBI taxonomy): Eukaryota > Metazoa > Arthropoda > Insecta > Orthoptera > Acrididae > Schistocerca > Schistocerca nitens. Next base: position 707,853,876 of record NC_064615.1, read on the forward strand.
CGCTACGTCGCGCCCCCTGCATATGCATGAAGTGCCGCCGCCGCCCCCGCAGCCCTCTCTCTGCCAGAGGGGTCGTGGCCGCCGGGCGAGCACCACGCCAGCCACCACCCTGCCACATCTGCACCAGCCTTCAGGTCGGCAGCGCTATCTGTGGGTCGCTTTCATACCCGTGCAAAGTTTTCTTCGCTACTAGTCAGTGTAAAGACCGTCTCTTAAATGAAAGCAGTATGCTAGTTACCTCAGTTCTACGTAAGAAACATGTGCTAAGACTTTAAGGTCGGTAACTCGTCGTTTCCTGCTCAGACGCTGTATTGCGGATAGGAGAATTCTCTTACATGAACTAGAAATAAAACAAACAGAGTTATTACAGGCTTCACAGACTGCTTACAACTGCTCACTGTGTAACACGGGCCATTTAATTACAATAATACGTAAACACCCAGCACTGTCACCCCATTATTCCTTGTTTACTTTCAATTAAATGTCTTATTAATCAGTTACTGTTTATGTACGTTCGGTTTAGTGACAAATGAATTGGTGGATCACATAAACACTTTGCTCCCCAGCGGTACATATTAAACACATCCAATTTATCACCGACAGACGACAAAACGATTCAATAACTAACGTATATAAATAACCAACAAGCCGGATACTTCCATCTTTTGTTTACGCGCATACATACGTAAACTAATAAAACAGTACATGTTTTATTATTTGTATCATATTTATTCTTAGTTTTGACGTGTCCTGTAAGGCGGGCGATATGCAGCATTTTCCTATTTTCTTCAATTTGTGCTAATTTTACAAAGACTACTACTTTAAACGCCACGCTGGATCATTCTTTTATAAACCAGGCTACAGAACAGCTGAAAAATTTTTGACCCGTTGCATATACTGTTCTCACGATAATATCTGCCATACTATTGCAAATAATGAAGTTTTGTTGCAACTTTTACTCGTGCAACTGTACATTTTCCTATATTACCATCATCCTGGAAAATTACGGTCTACAACCTCGCTTGCTTACGGTGATGCTTATAAACAACGTATTGTTGTTGTTTTGGTATTTACTGATGCATGTTATCACCCGAGTACGGCTAATGATGCTTCCCAATGCATATTCACCACTTTTTCACGTTTTGAACGATCTGAAGATGGTTGCAGACAGGAACGGAAACTAGTTATCGTACTTTAATTGTGACTGGAAAACGACAGTCTAAGCATTACAGGTTTATTTACTGTAAAAATGTTGTATAATAAAGAAACTTATCCATTTGTTGATGCATTACGGTATGTCTCGCCAGTGTCTCGCTCTTTTTTGCGAATTGTTTGCTATTTGCCTCTTTTTTGTCTGTTCTTCGTACTAACTCTGGCTACTTACGTAAGGGCAGACGTTGATATAAGGGCAGACGTTGATACAGCCAAATGCCAGGAACCATTATTGGGCTTGTAGGAATGCAGGCGTGAAAATCAGTTCAAATTCAGATTTGTAAACATGTCTCCTCCTTAAAGTTCATTTCAGATATATCGATAATAAATCAATAAGAAGCACAATCGTTTTATAATATTCAGGGTAGAATAATAAAGAATTGTTTTGGATATACAACTCCAACAAAAATCATTGTTTAATATTCCGTGTGCTGTACGAAGGAACAGTTGTACCAATCGCGAGGTTTTTAGATCATTTGGGGTAGAAGAAACAAGTAGAAGTGAATATTAGGCAAATGTAATGGTTATTGTAACATTCATCCAGTGATTTGCGGACCGATACATGAAAAAAAAAATGCTCTATGTATGAAGTAACTGGATTTTTTACATGTGAAGAGAGAATAAGAACTAAGTATTTCGAAAATGGGGTTCTTGCAAGAGAATGAATATGAGGAAATAGTCGTATTCAACCATGGTAAAATTTGTCATGTGGGCATTAGGTCGTGTTTTAGGACGTATTTCTACGACAAAGGTTTATTTATAGCCTTTGATGTCTCCAGTAATAGGAGGCGAAACGCTAGGCACAGAAACAAGCCGTAGGTCACGACGTAATGCCCATACAAATAAAATCACCAGAGATGTAAATATCGGCAGTGTATTGTTTGATCAGTGGAAATGTAGCATTTTTCTGAGAAAGTTGGAAGAAAATGGAAACATAAGTCAATATTTCGAAGATGAAGCTGTCATGAAAATGATATTTTCTTCATTTGTTGTAAATTACACGGTAACCTTGACAGTGTGAATTTGTTGTTTGCACTTTTTTTTTTTTTAACTGAGAGGGCACAGGCAGAAGCAGAAGAATATGCTGCAATGTTATTCGTGCAGCATTTGGTACATTCGGTATCTGAGAATATCGTATTTTTTGTTTGTAATGAGCATTAGGGAGCCATCAGAAGCACCTAATCTCTTTTGTTACCGTTCTCCTGCACCCGTGGTTCAATTTACAGGCGACATAGTACATGAAACGGAATAGTCTCTAGACGTAAACAAAGGGACTATGGCGCGGTCGGGCCACGTGGTCCGGCAGATAGAAGCAGGGGGTGGCGTGCGGCGGCGCTCGCCGGCTGCCTACCTTGTTGGGGTGTCCGTTGTGGCGCAGCAGCTTCTTGCAGCACTTGGGACGGCTGTCTTGGTAGAGCGAGTGGCCCGGCGGCGTGCTGGAGGACGCGGAGGCGGCGCGGCCGGGCGACGCCTGGAAGAGCAGCGCCGGCGGCGGCTCGAAGCAGTCCAGCTGGCGCTCCTGCTGGCTCACGCCGCCCACGCCGCCGCCGCGCCGCCCCCGCAGAGGGATGCAGAGGCACGAGCAGCAGCCGCCCCCCGGGAACCACGCTCTGGAGGGCGCCGGCTGCCGGCCTTCCGGCTCCGTCCGCCTCATGCCGCTGTGCTCGCCGGCTCTTGACGTCACCGCGCTGCGCTGCGCTGCGCCGCGACGCCCTGGGCGCAGTGTGCGGCGCGCCGTCCGGCCAGCCCCTCATGTAGCCGCCGGATCGAGAGGGATGCTGGCGCATGCGCAATGGCCGCGCCGCTGCCGCCTGCGCGCCGCGTCCGGTCCGCTCCCTCGCCGGTGAGCAAACACTGCCCCGCCGCGACCGCGTTGGCTGCCTTCAACCTGTGTCACAGACTGCGGGCACTCCAAAGTGTTGCACATTGAGCCACGTCATTGTAAATTAGTAAAACAAGGGGGGGAGTGAGATGCCCTGAAGAGGACTGCAGCCAGTTGGTCGAAACGTCGGAAATGCAGTTGTTTTAGTAGTTACAATGACGCGCCCCAATACCCAAAATTATTTTATCGAATTACACCAGCCATGGAAGGCTACAAACTTAGAACAATACATTGTTGAAATGTTCAAATGTGTGTGAATTCCTAAGGGACCAAACTGCTGAGGTCATCGGTCCCTAGACTTACACGCTACTTAAACTAACCTATGCTAAGAAAGACATACACACCCGTGCCATAGGGTGGACTCGAACCTCCGGCGGAAGTGGCCGCGCAGTCCGCGACATGGCGCCTCAAAACATGCTGCTATTCCGCGCGGCTAATACATTGTTCTGGAAAAAAAAACAAGACTAAAATAATAAATTTAAAAAATCGTTGAGAGTCACAAAAATCTTAGGACGTGCCCAAACTGAATAGTATTTATGTTACAAAATAACTGAAATATAAACAACATACAGAGAACCCAGTACTTAACAACTTTGTACTCGAATTTAACACTTAGAAGTTATGAAATTAATACAGAATGAAGACTCATTGCTACAGGGAAAAAATATATCGCTATATTACTGTGGTGAAATAAACAATGGATTATTCCATATATTTGCAAATTACAGAATATTATATATACACTCTCTTTCAAGATTAATAAACAAAGGGGAATTTACCTTTATTTCGAAGAAGACATATTGAGACTGTGGTAAACAGCTTTCTTCAGGCAGGATCAACTATAATTATGGCATGTTATTGAATTTTATTTAAAACTTCATTTAAAAGCTATTATTAAAAATTTTTGTTTATGTAATATTATTATTGTTATTAGCAGTTCACTTTCACATTTTGTAGATCTCTTCCTATTTAGCTGTTGTTCATTTAATTGTTCGGTAATGTGAGTTCAAAATGGCTCTGAGTACTATGGGACTCAACTTCTGAGGTCATCAGTCCCCTAGAACTTAGAACTACTTAAACCTAACTAACCTAAGGACATCACACACATCCATGCCCGAGGCAGGATTCGAACCTGCGACCGTAGTAGTCGCGTGGTTCCAGACTGTAGCGCCTAGAACCTCTTGGTCACCCCGGCCGGCTAATGTCGTGAGCCCAGGGTATATTGAATAGCTCAGAAAATTCGAGAGAATTGCTGGAAGTCGCTGCGCAGGTATGCGCAGATTTCATCGGTTAGCTGCAACTCCGCAAAGTAATGTACGATTCTCTGAAATTTGATCTTGTGTTTAATCTCACACATTGCCTCTCGGAGCCCGTACCATGCGAGTACAGTACTCAGCCGACTCATGGGTGTTCTAGCTAAATACGTACATTTTCACAAAATAACAACGCGCTTTTAATTCTCCCGAAGAAGTTACCATGCTTGCAGACTCGCCAGGAAACATCTAGAAAGCAATGTCGCAAAATCCTATGGCAGTACTCAGTCTGTACAACTGAGCTCAGAAAAGTCACTTTTGAATAAATTCGGAACGTTGTGAACCTTATCTTCCTGTTGTTCAGTTGTCTTCGAAATATAAAAGTTGTTTTAAATCGAGATAACATTAATCGGAGACTGTTTGTGTCAAAATATTGATTTTGAATTAATACAGGCCACAGTGGCTGGTAACTGTACTATAAATTATATATACGAAGACAGTAACTAGTTCTCGAAAGAACAGGTACTGTTGATGACCGTGCAGCTTTTCCCTGGAATAAATGATGACTAACTGACAACCTCAGCTGCCGACAGGAGTTGTTGTTATACCTCGATGTGGACAGCTGAAAATGTGTGCCCCGACCTGGACTCGAACCCGGAATCTCCTGCTTACATGGCAGACACTCTATCCATCTGAGCCACCGAGGACACAGATGAATAGCGCGACTGCAGGGACTTATCCCTTGCACGCTTCCCGTGAGACTCACATTCCCAGCTGTCCACAATTCTACATATGTATTGTACCTTACAGACATTTGCCCACCCACTCGTTACTCGCGCACGCTTTGGCGATTACCGTAAGAGTTTGGGCAACCTGTGCGCATTCGCACAGACGAAGGTCAATGGCTGGGTAGCCCTTAACTATATATACGAAGACAGTAACTAGTTCTCGAAAGAACAGTTACTTGCAGTACCGAAAGCTTTACCTAACCTGCTGCTACTCGCTTCCTTTCATTCGGCCTCTTTGTCAGATTACAGGAGCAGACCCACGCGTCGCCTTCCAGGCGGGATACAGAAGCTTCCACATATAAACACGCAGAAACTATGCAATCCCATAAGATACTGCCACCTAGTTGGAACATGTAGAAACGAATATGCTTGAACCTCGCATATGGCACGTGTGAATGTCAAACACACACATACACACACACACACACACCATGTCAAACTACAGGATAATGCCACCTTCTGGGGGGCATGTAGAGAACGAATATGCGAGAACCTACGCCGATGTCTTTTAATTAAAGGATTAAAGAATAAAAGGTAGATGTAACATATATGCTACATACGGACTGACGAGGTGAAATGTTTGACAGAGAGTGCATAGAAGCACTTGCAGACAATTTCACTGCCGTTCTATCTGCAAAAAGAACATGGGAAAAATGAGCTCTTGAGCTCCTGTATCTTTTCGTGCGAACTCTGTTTTATTTTATCATGGCGTTCATTTCACGCTCTTGAAGCTTAAAGAGAATTATGCCGGAGGAGGAAACTGTCGATAGAACGTTCGTGGAACAAAGCCACTGCAAAGAAAAAGTGTTTTCGTGACTGCCAACCCATATCATCCATAACACTCGTTCCCCTATTTCGTCATAATACAAAATGAGCTGCCATTCTTTGAACTTTTTCCTTGTCTTGCGACAACCATATCTGATAAGGACACCATAATGCGCAGTAGTTCTACGGCAAACGATGGACGAATGCAGTGTAGGAAGCCTCTTGAATAGATTTGTTCGATCTTCTGAGACTTTCAGCTCTTCTTTTACACACCGTTTGCTTTGCGATGGTTTCCATTTCTGTTCTTCGTGACTGTGTTTCCCATTTAACTGAACTGACTTCCTTTAAATTTGTGTGATCAGTCGTTTTACCCAAATTCAACGGAACTTTTGACCTCTTGCATGGAGGAGCTCGCACTTTTTGTTCAGGGTCAGTTGCCACTTTTTTGTACTACGCAGATTTGACTTGATGATTTTGTAATTCGTTTCCATCTTCTCATCACTCTACTATACGGTAAACGACGGCCGCAATTGCAAACAATGTGAGAGGGGGCTCAGATCGTCTCTTAAATGGTTTATATAAGGGCCGAACACCGCGCGCGATTCGCGGAGCGGTCTAGGGCGCTGCAGTCATGGACTGTGCGGTTGGTCCCGGCGGAGGTTCGAGTCCTCCCTCGGGCATAGGTGTGTGTGTTTGTCCTTAGGATAATTTAGGTTAAGTATTGTGTAAGCTTAGGGACTGATGACCTTAGCAGTTAAGTCCCATAAGATTTCACACACATTTGAACATTTTAAGGGCCGAACACTCGAGCCCGATGCGAGGGCTGCAAGCAAGCCGAGGCTCAGCCTGTCTCAGCTTGGCTCGCTCCTCCTCAGAAGTGCCCCGTACAGCGCGACATTTCGTTAGAACTGCGGTGAGGCATTTGCGGTCAGCACGACTCCCTTCACTTCGTTAGAATCGCGGTGTCAGCGCTGTTCATCCTTCGCTGTAAATGTCGTGTGACGAGGGCCTCCCGTTGTGTAGACCGTTCTCCGGGTGCAAGTATTTCGATTTGGCACCACTTCGGCGACTTGCGCGTCGATAGAGATGAAATGATGATGATTAAGACAACACAAAACCCAGTCCCTGAGCGGAGAAAATCTCCGACCGAGCCGGGAATCGAATCTGGGCCCTTATGATTGACATTATGTCGCGCTGACCACTGAGCTACCAGTGGCGGATGTCCTTAGCTGTTTGACTGTGGTGTAAACGAAGTTCACAGGTCCAGTGGCTGTTTGCATAAAAAGAGGCAGTCTATCGAGTTATCGTCACAAGCCTTTAAAAGTAAATGGGAGTCACAAAAGAGGGGGGTGGAGGTGAGAATTCCCAATATCAGTCATGTTATTACATGCTCTATGGGTACTGCAGTTTGCTATGAAACGACAACAACATGCAGAAAGAATTCAAAGATTTAGTTAACAATGAAAAACAACGAATTTCAACGATCTACAGGCGGGGTTCAAGAAGCACTTTCTGCTGAGTTTCCAGGCATGGACTACGTGAAGAAATTGGTGTTATGAATAATAAAATGTCTGAAGTCGCATGCATTATTACACTGTCACATTTCGATGAAACTGAACGAAAGGTTTGAAGACTATATATTACTACAAAGTTTGGGCATACCTCGAACGGTTTTCCGATTTAAAACCCGTTATTGTTGAATTTATCAAGGAGAAGGAAGGAGTGCAATAACGAAAATTAGAACATCTAGAATACATTGCACGTGTCACCCAATTTCAACTGGACTTGACCACACACTGTCCACGGTAAAACAATACAAACTAAGAAAAATACTTGTTTCCAACTTGATGGTGACACATTTTTATAATAAATTGCATTGTGGAAGGGACAATTTCTGACAAAAAATACAGTCCGATTCCCACGTCCACAGACATTAAACGAAACGCGAGGTTTGAAGGGATTCATTGTTGCCTTGAAAGTATTACAGGGATATTTTTTTGAACGCTTTGAGGAAACTGCCAATCTTTCATCTGTTTTAAGGCTGTTTCAAGACCATTTGTGCGCTTCGGGAGAAAGAGCCACTCTGCCTTTGAAGATGTAACTGATCGATCCCCACTGTAATTTCCGTTTTAGAGACATATCCTTTTACGTTATAATTGTCAACGACGCTTACATTGATTTCCTCAAAAGAGTTTCCAAGTATCCACAAAGAGTTTCAAAACGTAATAAAATACTTCGATCAACATACTCGTACGTGTGTGAAAGACCTTTTTACAATTATGAAACTAAACAGGTCACAATTACGTGGTAACCTTAGCGCGAAAATCTGTGGCTCTGTCAGCATTTGTCCATATGCCAACAATTCGTGCAGCCAAAAATTATAGCATGTCTTCCGTGAGACAGAAATAATTAAATAATATAAAAATTTATTTCATTTGTTTTCTCTGTCGTTGAGAAGTATGAAATATGGAACCACAAGTCGAGTGCAGTGCGACTGCATTGCCATCTAAATACAGCGGACTGTCTTTCGAATAGTGTTTCGTGGCAGAGGTGAAAGAGTGCAGACAGAATGGGTGCTATGGCATGTGAGCGAGGACACGGCTAGCGACTCGAATTGTTGACCATCCTTGGTTTTAAGGATTAAGGACAGCAGAGGACTCATATAGATTTGAGGAACACCAGATGTACCTTTGAGTTCACTGCATGATTTCTCGTCAGTTTCTATGAAATTGAAATTTGTGGTAAGATCTTATGGTACCAAACTGCTGAGGTCATCGATCCCTAAGATTAACCACTACTTAATCTAACTTAAGCTAACTTACGCTAAGGGCAACACACACACCCATGGCCGTGGAAGCACTCGAAACTCCGATGGAGGGAGCCGTGACAAGACGCCTCAGTTACTGTGAACTAAGAGGATTATTGACAGTGAATCATGAATTTGATTAGAGCCCACTTGTGCTGAAAAGAAACTTTTTGTGAATAAAACTGCGTACTTCATTTTATCTACATCTACAGACGTACACGGTAAGCGATGTTACGGTGCGTGTCAGTATCTTTCTGCCCCTGTCCCATTCACGAATGGTAGGTGGGAATTGTGCCTGTGGTTTAACCTCAATTTCTCAGATTTTTTTCGTCATGGCCATTTCCTGAAAATGGGAAGTAACATTTTTCGCGCCTATTCTTGGAACGAATGTTCTCGGAATTGCAACCGTAAACCTCTCCGTGATGCGCAATTCCCTTTTGTAGCGGCTTCCACTGCAATTTGTTGAGCACCTCCGCAAAGCTGTGGCGCTTATTAAATGACACTAAACGATGCTGAGAGGTATTCGTCACGTTTCGTTGGATCTTTCTTCTTCCAATTAATCCAACCTGGCAAGCATATAAACTGATGAGGAATACTCAAGAATCGGTTTTGAGTGTTTGAAAACCACCTCTCTTGTGAATGAACTACTTTTCATCAATTTTGTTCCAATGAAAGCCAGCTTGGATTTTTATATCGTAATTCACTTTCGAGTGCTTCATCATCAATAGTGTAATCGAAGAGTAATACGTCTCTTCTTTTCCTGACTACAGGGCTTGATCTAATGTGAAGCCTCCAAATTTCTTACACTGTTCGCAATATCGTTTGAGGTATTACATGCCATGCATATTACTCGATCGACGTCTGCACTTCACTGACGTACGTGGCAACGCTCTACCTGTTGACGACTCCGGACTACAGCGTGTACCAGGCCATAGGAGACAGTCTGAGTAGCTGTCTTAGATTGTTTGCAGATGATGATGTCATTTACCGTCTTGTAAATTGATCAGATGATCAAAACGACTTGCAAAAAGATTTAGATATCTGTATGGCGCGAAAAGTGGCAATGGACCCTGATTAAGACGATAGGGCACACTAATCTGAAGGCTGTAAATTCAATTAAATACTAAGGGATTACAATCACAAATAACCTAAATTGGAATGATCATATAGATAACATTGTGGGTAGAACAAACCAAAGACTGCGATTCATTGGCAGAACACTTAGAAGGTGCAACAGGTCTACTAAAGAGACTGCTTACACCACGCTTGTCCGCTCTATTCTGGAGTATTGCTGTGCTGTGTGGGATCCGCGTCGGGTGAGACTGACGGATGACGTCGAAAAATTACAGAGAAGGGCAGCTCGTTTCGTATTATCGCGAAATAGAGGAGATAGTGTCACAGACATGATACGTGAATTGGAGTGGGAATGATTAAAACACAGGCGTTTATCGTTGCGGCGGGATATCACGAAATTTCAGTTTTCTCCTCCGATTGCGAAAACATTCTGATGGCACCCACCTACATATGGAGAAATGATCATCACGATAAAATAAGAGAAATCAGGGCTCACACAGAAAAATTTAAGTGCTCGTTTTTCCCGCTTGCCGTTCAAGAGTGGAACGGTAGAGAGACACCTTGAAAGTGGTTCATTGAACTCACTGCCAGGCACTTTATTGTGAGTAGCAGAGTAATCACATAGATGTAGATGTAGTTGTAGTATAAAGTAACTATGTCGGCGGGTGAGGAACTGAGTGTTCCAACGGCAGAAAACATGTCTCCAATTGAAATCCATAGAATAATGAAAGCCGTGTACGGTCATGATTGTTTCCATATCAGTAATGACTGACGGTGGGTTGTTCGTCCTCATAATGAAGGAAACGTAGGTGCTGACCGCAACGTATGTGACAGAATTCGAAACGGCAACCGAAAAAGAAAATTGGCGGATAACACACACACTGCTCTGAGGTAAGTGTGACATATCACAAGAGCATGTAAGGGCCACCACTGCGGAAATGCGGTGCAGGAAACCGAGTGCCTCGAATGCTCACCTCTAATATGAAACAGAGAGAGGAGACTGGATATCTGTCAACAGTTTCTTTTGCGTTTTTAACGTGACGGTGATGGGATCCTCAACAACATGGAGACAGGTGATGAAAGCAGGATGCATCATTTTGACACCAAAAACAAAAGAGCATCAATGTAGTTGTTCCACAAAGGATCACCGACGCCAAAACATTTCAAGCCCAAGACATCAGCTGGGAAAGCCACGCTCATAGTGTTCTGGAATGTTCAAGGTGTGGTGCGTTTGGAATGCGTAACTAAAGATACCACCATAACCGCGGCAACGTACTGCAAGACCCTCAGAAAACTAAATTCGTCCACACGGTACACCCTTTCCTTGAGCATGGAGATGGCAGACCATACACTAGCGCTGCGACATCTGCAACAATCCGTCGCCTTAGAATGACAGTCATTGATCATCATCCACACAGTCCCGATTTGGGCCCAAAAGATTTTCGTCTGTTTCCAAAGCTTAAAGAACACCTTCGAGGACTTCAGTCTATGAGTAATGAAGCGGTTCAAGAAGAAGTGAGACTGTGGCCCAGTGACTGCTCTAGAGTAACGGTACCATTAAACTGGTCTCTTGTTGCAAGATAAGTGTTCGTCGCTAGGATGACTATTTTGAGTAATAGATATGTAGACATAAAGAATAAAGGTGTAGAGTGTTAAAAAGTTTGTTTTATTTAAAACGTCTTGAGAGTTAACTGACTCTTCCGTTGGTTCTTGATAGAACGATATTATAACAAATGAGAAGAGCTATTTTGCTTTTGTTCTACACTATTAATTTACAGTGTACAACAAAATCAAAAAAGAGCTTCAAGAGTTATCACATAAAAAATTCGGAGGCACTACTTTACAGCACGACTTCTACGCGCAATATATTGCATTTATTTACGCTGTGGATCAAATGCCACCACAAGTTTTCCTGCGGTAGTCATCTAGCTTTGCATCCTTCTTATCAGGCGCAACACACTCAACAACTTCATGGAGCTTCCAGTGTCGACTACTAGATGATTTACGAACGTAGTAAAACAGTAACGATCCTGTAACGCTGTCTTGGTGCTCTCCTGAAATTATCATCTGTCGATTTCGTCCCTTTACGAATATGAATCATGACAAATTTGGTGTAGTACTGCACGGCTCGTATTTTCTTCGTAAAGGGCAGTGTGGGGTTCTATTGAATGCCTTTCGTAAGTCAAGGGACATGGCATCCACATGGGCACCTTTGTCTACATCGCTCTTGATCGCCCCGAGGGAGAGCTCTACTTACACAGTCCATGTGGATTTCAATGGAGGTTTTCGTTCTCCAAAAAGGACCTAATGTGTGAGTCTAATTCATATTTATTACTCCACTACAGATTGACGTAAACGATACATTCCTATAATTATGTGCATCTACGGACGAATTTTCTTTGAAATGGGAGTAATTTAACATAATTTCAGTAGAAGCGCAGGTTATGTATTGATCCGATAACAGCAGCTGCCGGAACGGCATAAGTAAGCAAATACATTCAGTGATCTAGAAGACTCTATTCTCAAAAATGCACAATGAGTGCAGTTGTTCAAAAAATGGTTCAAATGGCTCTGAGCACTATGGGACTTAACATCTATGGTCATCAGTCCCCTAGAACTTAGAACTACTTAAACCTAACTAACCTAAGGACAACACACAACACCCAGCCATCACGAGGCAGAGACAATCTCTGACCCCGCCGGGAATCGAACCCGGGAACCCCGGCGTGGGAAGCGAGAACGCTACCGCACGACCACGAGATGCGGGCAGTGCAGTTGTATTTAGGTTGTTTGTTTCCTTTGCTAATAACAGATATTTCTTATACACCAGTAGCCCCGAATTCATCTCAAAAATGCTCTTTGTCCAAAATACGTTTCGAATCTTTTTCTTTTCCTGGTATCCGCCTTCAGACTTACTTGACGCGATGCGCCAGGAATTTCTCTCGTGTGCCAATTTTTTCTTCTCAGGGTAGCACTTACAAAACTTCTAAATAATTCCTATAGCTTTGTCTACGGCTCCCTGTAGCACCACTAAAGCTATTTCATTATTTCTATAGTTATAACACACGTCATATAATCCAGTTCCTTCTTGTCAGTGTGTTTCAAATGTTCCTTGCCTAACTGGATCTGTGGAGAAGCTTCTCATTTTTTAATTCATAATTTTCAGTATCCTTTTATAGATGAAAATTTCAAATGCTTCGAGTCTTTTCTGTTTCGTTTTTCCTGTACCCAGTGTCTGACGTCTGTACAAAGATGTGCTCCAAATGCATATTCTCTTAAATGTGTTCCTCAAATCCGATCCCATGTTTGATACTAGAATACGTTTTTTCGAGGAATACCCTCTTTGAATGTTGTAGTCCCCTTCTTATGTCCTTCTTTCTTCATCCCTCATACGTAAATTTGCTTTCAAGGTACCAGATTTTTTTCGCTTCGTTTACTTCGTAGTCCCCAATTTTGATCTCATGTTTATCACTATTGTCATTTCTGCTACTCGTTATTACCTTCTTATATAGTCTTATATACACTACTGGCCATTAAAATTGCTACGCCAAGAAGAAATGCAGATGCTAAACGGGTATTCATTGGACAGATACATTATACGAGAACTGTCATGTAATTACATTTTGCCGGCCGCGGTGGTCTAGCGGTTCTAGGCGCGCAGTCCGGAACCGCGCGACTGCTACGGTCGCAGGTTCGAATCCTGCCTCGGGCATGGATGTGTGTGATGTCCTTAGGTTAGTTAGGTTTAAGTAGTTCTAAGTTCTAGGGGACTGATGACCACAGATGTTAAGTCCCATAGTGCTCAGAACCACTTTTTTTAATTACATTGTCACGCAATTTGGGTGCTTAGATCCTGAGAAATCAGTTCCCAGAACAACCACCTCTGGCCGTAATAACGGCCTTGATACGCCTGGGCATTGAGTCAAACAGAGCTTGGATGGCGTGTACACATACAGCTGCACATGCAGCTTCAACACCATACCACAATTCAACAAGAGTAGTGACTGGCGTATTGTGACGAGCCAGTTGCTCGGTCACCATTGACCAGACGTTTTCAATTGGTGAGAGATCTGGAGAACGTGCTGGCCAGGGCAGCAGTCGCATATTTTCTGTATCCAGAAAGGCCCGTACAGGACCTGCAACATGCGGTCGTGCACTATCCTGCTGAAATGTAGGGTTTCGCAGGGATCGAATGAAGGGTAGAGCCACGGTTCGTAACACATCTGAAATGTAACGTCCACTGTTCAAAGTGCCGTCAGTGCTAACAAGAGGTGTAACCGACCCCATACCATCACGCCGGGTGATAGGCCAGTATGGCGATGACGAATACACGCTTCCAATGTGCGTTCACCGCGATGACGCCAAACACAGATGCGACCATCATGATGCTGTAAACAGAACCTGGATCATCCGAGAAAATGACGTTTTGCCATTCGTGCACCCAGTTTCGTCGTTGAGTACACGATCGCAGGCGCTCCTGTCTGTGATGCAGCCTCAAGGGTAACCGCAGCCATGGTCTCCGAGCTGATAGTCCATGCTACTGCAAACATCGTCGAACTATTCGTGCAGATGGTTGTTTTGCAAACGTCCCCATCTGTTGACTCAGAGATCGAGACGTGGCTGCACAATCCTTTACAGCCATGCGGATAAGATGCCTGTAATCTCGACTGCCAGTGATACGAGACCGTTGGGATCCCGCACGGCGTTCCGTATTACCCTCCTGAACCCACCGATTCCATATTCTGCTAACAGTCATTGGATGTCGACCAACGCGAGCAGCAATGTCGCGATACGATAAGCCGCAATCGCGATAGGCTACAATCCGACGTTTATCAAAGTCGGAAACATGATGGTACGCATATCTCCTCCTTTCACGAGGCATCACAACAACGTTTCACCAGGCAACGCCGGTCAACTGCTGTTTTTGTATGGGAAACCGGTTGGAAGCTTTCCTCATGCCAGCACGTTGTAGGTGTCGCCACCGGCGCCAACCTTGTGTGAATGCTCTGAATAGCTAATCATTTGCATATCACAGCATCTTCTTCCTGTCGGTTAAATATCGCGTCTATAGCACATCATCTTCGTTGTGTAGCAATTTTAATAGCCAGTAGTGTAGTCTATCAACAACTTCTGAGCTTGAACTGTTAAGCTGCTTGTGTTGTAGTACACGAAACGTGAGTTTATTTTTTGGAGAATCAAAGATGCAATCGGCAAAATGGCATCATAGAAACTGACCGAAGAGGAAAAAGTTTAAAACTGTGGGATCGGTAGGGAAAGTTATGGCTGCAGTATACTGAGAGCGAGAATGTGTGTTTATGGTTGACGTTTTGGAGCAGGTACCCACAATAAATTCCGTGCAATATGTTAGAATCCTCAAAACAGTTAAAGCACGTCTTCAGCAGGTTCTTCTTCAGCAGGACAATGGAAGATCAGACTGCAGTTTTCACGCACTGTAGAGATTGTGAATATTTGATGAAAAGTTTTCCCTCATCCCCCAAGAAGCCCTGACTTGGGGCCATCAGATATCCACCTGTTAGTGCCGCTGTACAAAAACGAGACAGCAGTTATCCGTGGACGGACAAAACAAGAAGAGGTGCAGATACGGAAAGGTGTCCGACAAGGTTGCGCACCATCCCCTGTTATCTTTAATGTATACATTGAAGAGGCGCTGAAAAAAGTAAGGGAAAATTCACAGACAGGTGTAGTAATTCATGGCCAACGAATAGATATGATAAGATATGCTGATGATATAGCTGTCCTGGCTGAAAGTGAAGAAGATCTTGTAGTCCTACTGAATAGAATGGATAAAGTTATGGGTGAAGAATATAATATGAGAATTAATAAAGCAAAAACAAAAGTAATGGCATGCGACAAAGAAGATCAAGTGAAAGTCCAAGTTCATGTAGGCAATGAACTGCTTGAACAAGTTGATAAATTTACTTATCTGGGCAGTAATATTACCAGGGATGGAAGGAGCAAGGCAGAAGTGAGAAGTAGAATAGCGCAAGCAAAGGCTGCTTTTAACAAGAAGAAAAACATATTAACATCTAAGAGCATCAGCCTTGAAACCAGGAAAAGATTTTTGAAATCATATGTGTGGAGTGTGGCATGCTATGGGTGTGAAACATGGACTCTCGGGACAGAGGAACAGCAGAAGCTAAATTCTTTTGAAATGTGGTGCTATAGACGCATGCTCAAAATAAAATGGATCGACAAGGTCACAAACGAAGTGGTTCTGGAAAGAGCAGGTAAGAAGAGAAGCTTCTGGAGTTTCATTGTTAAAAGAAGAGTGCAATTTACAGGCCATCTATTAAGACATAAAGGACTCCTGAACACAATCATAGAGGGATATGTCGAGGGAAAAAGACCAAGAGGAAGACCACGGCTGAGGTACATGGATCAAATCGTGAAAGATGTGGGATGTAACACATATAAAGAAATGAAGAGAAAAGCTGAAAGACGCACAGAATGGAGACAAGCTGCCATTGTAGCTGTTGCAAACCAATCCTTGGATTGACCACTACAGAAGAAGAAATGCCGCTGAAAGAAGCTCATCTAGGGTGTCATTTTGGAGATGAGAAGGCCGTGAAAACGTCCGTGGGTCATTGACCTCGAAAGCTGGAACGTGTGTTTTACCACACAGAAATACGTGCCGTTGTTAAAAGGTGGACTAAAAATGTCGAAATGGACGGGTATTATACTGAAATGTCACGAATTAATGGACAGTGTTGTTGTTTTTACCCCGTGTAGTTGCATTTGAAGTTCTCGACGAATAAAAAAGGAGGCATTTCTTTTTGACTCTCGTAAATAAACCAGTTTCACACAGGAAAATAACAAGGTGACATTCATTGCAGAAATGGCATAAATCAAATCATTGAAGCTTACTGCGTAATAAAGGCAAGATCACCTTCTTTGCAACAATACAATAAATCAGTCAAGTGTTTACAACAAAACCACAAATCAGTCACGCTCGCAACGTGAAGCTAACATCACCAAAATGGGTCTCGCCTTCAGAAAAAATATTTGCATGCCCAACAAGCTGCCACACCCATCATAACACGTCGTAGTTTAGCCACGGACTCCTTACACGGAGTATTGCTTTTACGCAGTGTACTCAATACACACTTTTATCCTGCACAGCACACTATATTGGATCACTTAACAACGAAGGTGCAGCCCTGTGATACTAAGGCACGTAAATATTGCTCCTCTTGAAATGAAGAAACCTGGCTCTCCGTATCCATTGGAATCGCGTGGGAAAAGTCTCACACCGCTCTTGTGTGTTGTTGTGCCCACACAGCGATCATACCCCGTGCTGAACGTAGCGATGTCCCGTAAACAGCTCCTTGGCGTACCAGCTTCGAGAAGGCTCCCTTTTCTTCGCTGTGCACCAACTGCCTTCCACCTTCACTTAACCCCGTAACCGCGATTGAGGTCACTGTCTCAGTTTCTGCTGCTGTCCCGATTTGAAGGGAGTCGGGCCAACGCCCCGTTACTGGCCCGTCGCCTTTACCATTACTCGTCAACCACTGGACGAGACCGCGCAAGATGCGATGGCGATGAGCAGTGACCAATTTTCGTCCAAAGCACTGGGCGTTTGTTCGGAATGGGAGGCCGATACTGTTAGCCAGCTGTCGGCCGGTAGGTGACACGCTGCGATGACAGAATCGCTTCACAAGCAATATTTCTCAGATAGTTTCACAGAAACTACATTTTAAAAAATCGTTTTTGACTTGCTTTTGGCTTTACGTGTCAGCTTCATGATGAAGTGCCCGTCATTTATTTAATGGTCATAGTTATTGTGATATTGGCACTTAAGTAAGACACTGTGCGATAGTCAAAAACGTTTGCAATGAAAAATAATGGTAACTATGATTCTGCGTTCGGTGCATACTATATAACATGTCTCTGCAGATGAAACATAGCGAACATATTGAATTTTTCTTTAGGCTTGGGTTGTGGTCCGTATCTGTCACCAATCTAGAGCAGATTAACCTGACGTAGCACACTCATGTGCGATCGGGCGTAAGAGTGATAAAGCGAGAATTAAATATCCACATTTGTCGTATTTCGTTGAGATTTGAATTGAGTTTATTGGCAAATGATAGCGTACTGCCGGCCGGGTTGGCGGAGCAGGTCTAGGCGCTACAAGAAAATGGTTCAAATGGCTCTGAGCACTATGGGACTCAACATCTGTGGTCATAAGTCCCCTAGAACTTAGAACTAATTAAACCTAACCTAAGGACATCACACACATCCATGCCCGAGGCCGGATTCAAACCTGCGACCGTAGCAGTCGCGCGGTTCCTGACTGAGCGCCTACATCTAGGCGCTACAGTCTGGAACCGAGTGTCCGCTACGGTCGCAGGTTCGAATCCTGCCTCGGGCATGGATGTGTGTGATGTACTTAGGTTGGTTAGGTTTAAGTTGTTCTAAGTCTAGGGACTGATGACCTCAGAAATTAAGTCCCATAGTGCTCAGAGCCATTTTTTTGATAGCGTACTTTGCCATATGGTTATTATGCAAAACTTCATCATATATCATGTTATTCCACTAACTATGGACGTTTTCGATGAAAGAATGTGATTTTTAAGGACCGTCGGAAACTGGTGTAACGAAGAATGCTGTGGGTTTTGGAACAACATAAGCTAGTGAGGTGACTGTATAAACTCCACTGCGGTCTAGGGCGCTGCAGTCATGGACTGTGAGGCTGGTCCCGGCGGAGGTGTGTGTTTGTCCTTAGGATAATTTAGGTTAAGTAGTGTGTAAGCTTTGATGACCTTAGCAGTTAAGTCCCATAAGATTTCACACAAATTTGAACATTTTTGAATAAACTCCACTGTGTTTTGGCAAAAGAAGCAAATTTATACAAGGCAACAAGAGAAATTTAGGCTTTGCTCAAAATTGGCCACTCATGTCGATTCTCTGTAAGTCACAAAGCCAGGCGAATATAAGTCGCTCCTTTAGTTGACTTTTCAGCTGAATTCTGTCTAGATCCTAACCAAAGCAGAGATGACAGTAAATCTTTTAGAACGGTCACCATGTAAGTGCGGGAGGAGAGGGGCTCCACACAATATTTACAAAAATTGAGAGCATAGGCTCCAGATTAGAAGGCGCTTACCCTCCAGCATTTCCCCTGCAGCACCTACCTGCGACCCCCACCACTACCGACCTCCTCACTCCGGCCCTACAGACTGCGCGTCTACGTGCCACGTTCTTTTCCGCGCTCTACCACGGCACTCAGCGGAGGCCCGTGTTGTCCCCACACCACCTGCTCCACTGGCTGCGCGCACCTCGGCAGCTACGTCGGCCGCCACCCCAGCTCGGTCACGCCCTGCGCTGACCACCACCGACTCTACAGGCTTCCCAATCGCTGCTCCGCTATTGCGCCAGACGCCTCCGAGAAGTGTATCCACTGACAGAGGAGCGGGTGACCGACTGTCTTCCGTCTCGCGCCGCCCCATCAAAGTTTCGAGTGACAGTAGGTGCTGACAATGCCGCCGACCGCGCCCCTAGCCAAGCACTAACGTGGTATCAGTCCTGACGCGGTTGGCTGAATAAGGTGGAAGAAAATACTGCCGCGAATGACAAATTCAGGACACAGTGTGGCAGTTGTTGCACAAATCTGCTTTCCCTATCTTCAGGATTGTGTGGATCTCATTTTTCCGAAATTCTGGTGGTATCTGTCCATTTTCTTGTATTCTAGAAATCAACCTGTACTCTAACGCTGCATGGTAGGTCATTACGGCGGGTAGGACGTCAAACGGGCCGACTTCGAGAAGGAGAGGCACCACAGAACATTTTAATTTCCCCTGTGTATACTTTTACAAATAAATTCATAAAACTTTCTCAGCATGACCAGGAAGGATTCAGGATTCACACTCATAGCAGTGGAAGTTCAAAAACACCAAAAAATAATATTTTTTAAATGTGAAATTTCATGATTTTTTTCACTTACTGTTGGCTGCGCTTGTTGCTATAGGTACACTTTTCTTCATAAGTAAAAGAGATTCTTTGATGATTTTTGCACAGCTTACTAACCATACTTACAGGTGTATGAAACTCCAGAATTTATTTAATCTATGGAAAAATGAATGGGCTGTTACGTTTTAAACTTCGTGTTTAGAGAAAACTCGAATTTTATAGTTAATTATCTCAATTTTTATCACAGTTTTTAACAGATTTGGGAAATCCTAGAGTTTCATACACCTGTAAGTATGGTTTGTATGCTGTGCAAAATTCACCGAAGAATCTCTCTTACTTATGAAGTAAAAATGTGTACCTACAGCAACAAATGCAGCTCATACCAAGTGAAAAAATGATGAAATTTCACATGTAAAAAAGTATTTTTGTTATGTTTTTGAACTTCCTCTGCTATGAGTGTGAATCCTGAATCCTTCCTGGTCATGATGACAAAGTTTCATGAATTTATTTGTAAAAGTATAGACAATGTGAATTAATATGTCCTGTGGTGCCTCTCCTTCTCCAAGTCGGCCCGTTTCACGTCCTACCCCCCTTAAAGACACATTTTCTGTTGTTCAAATAGCTTACTTTTCACATTAGAGCACTACGTAAGAGGAAGCTGCCACTTAGATTGCTCACGAACTAAACAGAATGTTCTCTCCTTCAGCTGTTGGAAGATAATACAAGCGGTGGACTACTGAAACATTAACCATACGTGAGTGAGTTGTCAAGCCCAGAGGACGTTCACGATTGAGTGCCTGGAGTACTTGTTTCCCTTTCGGGAATGATAGTCTTCACATCATTGTCTGGATATACAGACCTAGATATCCCAGGTTTCGCTACTTTGCTTGAGGCAATAAGAACTCGAATTATTCCTTAGGAAGGGGCGCGGTTGATTTATTTCTCCGTACTTGCCCAGTCTGAATTGGTTTTCCATCTCTAACGACATTGTCGTCGACAGGACAATGAACTGTGGTCTTGATAGTTTCGGAGAAAACTCATCTCTCTTATACTTCACAGTGCCCTTCAATTATTCTTGCCACAACTATGGAACGTGCTGCTCTAACTTTATGGTACACATTATCAGATTATTTCAAAATTTGTCTTTAAATCGAAATATCGAAGTCGTTTCCCTTACAGCTGGTTTGATTTTAGTTATTGTTGTCATTTAACACGAGGTAACACGCATGAGACTTCCACACCTGGAAAAAAGATCTCAGTCTGCCTATACACCAGTAAGATCGTACTGCAGTACATGTACTGCCGCGAGGTGGTTGGATTGTAGCTCAAATGAAATGAAGAATGCTGTAGAGTAGAACCAGAAGCTCAAGGATGCAACAGTTTTGTCTATATAAGGAATGAATCTGGTAAGAGGGCAGCCGCGCGACCAACACCCCTGGACCGCTCACACAGAAGATGCCACTACATTATAGGAGGAGTAGGCGTTCGCGCCTTACAGTCTATAAAGCAATAGACAATATTGCTATTCATACGTAGAACTATGTCGGTGCACAAGTGGTCCTGCATGGTCCATCAGTGTTCTGTGGTGGAGTTCTGAACTTTACTATTAGCAATAGTGATACTTGCAGCATGGTAATTGCTGGGTAGCCGTAGCCCTTGTTCGTGGACCTAAGTCGACAAAGTTCTAAGGCTAGAAAGTTTTAACAGTCGTGACGTCATCGCCTATCGGAAATCGCAGAGGTCTACAATAGAGATACTGGCAAATCATATTACCTGTCGAACGTGTCTTTCGTTCTCAGGACCAGGAATCATCGTAAAATAAATGAAGGGGAATCAGTGTCAGTGTGGGTCAGAGCTGTTGAGAACTGTAAGAAAAATTAAACTCGTCGGTGATCTCACACGGTAAATGCTGTGTGTCTCTGTTTCCTTAACAACTGCACTATTTTTCGTCTCCCCCAGATACGCTTTGTATACCCTCCACTGCCAGTGCCGGCACTTGCAGTCTGTCAGTGGCTGTTGTTGTGGTCTTCAGTCCTGAGACTGGTTTGATGCAGCTCTCCATGCTACTCTATCCTGTGCAAGCTTCTTCATCTCCCAGTACCTACTGCAGCCTACATCCTTCTGAATCTGTTGAGTGTATTCATCTCTTGGTCTTCCTCTACGATTTTTACCCTTCACGCTGCCCTCCAGTACCAAATTAGTGATCCCTTGATGCGTTAGAACATGTTCTACCAACCGATCCCTTCTTATAGTCAAGTTGTGCCACAAACTCCACTTCTCCCCAATTCTACTCAATACCTCCTCATTACTTATGTGATCTACCCATCTAATCTTCCGTATTCTTCTGTAGCACCACATTTCGAAAGCTTCTATTCTCTTCTTGTCTAAACTACTTATCGTACTCGTTTCACTTCCATACATGGCTACACTCCATACAAATACTTTCAGAAACGACTTCCTGACACTTAAATCTATACTCGATGTTAACAAATTTCTCTTCTTCAGAAACGCTTTCCTTCCCATTGCCAGTCTACATTTTATATCCTCTCTATTTAGACCATCATCAGTTATTTTGCACCCCAAATAGCAAAACTCCTTTACTACTTTAAGTGTCTCATTTCCTAATCTAATTCCCTCAGCATCACCCGATTTAATTCGACTACATTCCATTATCCTCGTTTTGCTTTTGTTGACGTTCATCTTATACCCTCCTCTCAAGACACTGTCCATTCCGTTCATCTGCTATTCCAAGTCCTTTGCTGTCTCTGACAGAATTACAATGTCATCGGCGAACGTCAAAGTTTTTATTTCTTCTTCATGGATTTTAATACATACTCCGAACTTTTCTTTTGTTTCCTTTACTGCTTGCTCATTATACAGATTGAATAGCGTCGGGGAGAGGCTACAACCCTGTCTCACTCCCTTCCCAACCACTGCTTCCCTTTCATATCTCTCGACTCTTATAACTGCCATCTGGTTTCTGTACAAATTGAAAATAGCCTTTCGCTCCCTGTATTTTACCCCTGCCACCTTCAGTGGTTACTGCACGTTAATGTCGAAGACAGGCGGCGCTCCCATTAATGTGGCCAACATTCATAAAATATAATGCTGATTTCTGCACGTTAAGCACAGAACATATGTTGTCTGTAGAGACAACTGCACCGCTTAATGGCGTTATTCACGCATTGTTGTTACCAATCGTACTATTGGTATCTGCACGAAAACCTTGAGCGTACACCAACGTAAGAAAAAGAGTTGTGAAGACAGCCTGCTTTGCTATAAAATGAGCTGGATTTTGCGATACGAGAGTGTGCAGAATTCGTGGAAAAGCAATTTATCTCGGGCATAATTGTGTCGGCAGTTGCGCGGGGCGACAGAATCAGTGGTCACATCCCGTGGCCGTGACGTAACGATCGGCGCGGTGCGTGTGTTGCTGGGGGCCCGTCCTGTTGTGGATGGGGCAGGAGCAGGCGGAGCGCGAAGCTGCCGCGCCGAGCGGGCCGGATGGGGGAATGATGCGCATGCGCGAGGGGGGGCCAGCATCCCGTCACGGGCGCCCCGTTAGCTGCAGCTTCCTTCCTGTACTCGCGCCACGTGCGTTCGGCTCGGTCTCTACTACTACACGTGTCGGTGGAGTGTAGAAATACGTAACATATTTTTGACATAGAGTCTTAGGAACTGTATCGACATCATGAAACACTAATGTTGACACAGTTCAAGTGCTTCACAGTTAATTTCTGGTAACTCTCTGTTTGCAATCTTTTCCATAGTCAACGATATACTGTAATAGCGTTAATCTTTGCTCCAAGCATTATCGCCTGTAGTCGCCATGGTGACCAAGCAACAACATGTAACAACCGCTGTGGTTGCTGTGGTTGAGCACGACTCAAACTGGAACGAGATTTTCACTCTGCAGCGTAGTGTGCGCTGATATGAAACTTACTGGCAGATTAAAACTGTGTGCCGGACCGAGAGTCCACCTCAGCACCTTTGCCTTTCGCGGGGAAGTGCTCTACCAATTGAGCTACCCAAGCACGACTCACGCCCCGTCCTCACAGCTTTACTTCTGCCAGTACCTCGTCTCCTACCTTCCAAACTTTAAAGAAGCTCTCCTGCGAACCCTGCAGAACTAGCACTTCCGAAAGAAAGGAATTTGCTTTGAAAATAACGTTTTTAGAACAACAATTCGCAATATTTTCCCGTGACCTGTTATAAATAGATTCATTTCAGCAGTCGCCATGGAGCGCCAGATAAGAGGCGTCACCGCGATGGCGCAGCAAGTAGGAAGCCCGTATGTTCGTACGTGTAAAACATTAAAAGATCTTCCATTATGTCAGAAAAGAAACAAAACATCAGAGGATACTCCAAGAGCGTCGGAATTTCGTGAACCATACTAAAATGCATAGTTCACCTTACAGTGCACATTCGTATGTCCAGATTCCCAATGAAGTAGGCCTCAACCTGATATGAAGCTTATCAGTGTGATTTTCGAGGTGTAAATTTTCTTGGAGTACCAGTACTGTATTGCCTCGTTTGGTTCTTTATTATGGCATAATGCCATATGTGCTAGAAGATGAAAACGTGCACTTGAAATGCAGCGAACAGTTGAAAATAGCCAATAGTGTAGAATTAAACACTTCGTTTCAAATAAATTGACTGCCTCAACGGGAAAGCTTAGTAAAAGCCGTCAAAAATTAAAAATAAAGACTTTTCAAAAATAAGTTTATTTTGTAGCGCACACCTTTCTGAAGAGTCTGATACATAAAACATATATCTTCGGCGAAATTTACGATACGGTATTGGTCTTAAGTGTGCAGTGCAGTGCCACGCCTCTTCAAACAATATTCTTATACCGCACGTCACTGAATTTCGCTCTGTGGAACTCAAACATGGATATTTTGTAATGGATGCCATCAAACTATTTCAGGGCAGTGGAAATTAAACACGCAGGAGCTTCAACAGGTACTGTCCAGTGTAGCGATGTGGCCAAAGTTTTCTGTCAAAATTTCACTTTCTTGGATACACCGAGAAGATAATACGTAATCTCTCTTACCTGTTATTCCTGTTAGTCCTTTATTTCCACTCTGGTAGTCTGAATCTATGGATTTCGCTAGTAATTATAACAACGCTGAACATTCGCAAACCAAATCAACCACATAAACAGGCAGCAGTTTGTATTCACCGGTTCGGCTTTATTACGCTCAGCTCTTATAGCCCCGTCCCGTTTGTCTGCAGGAAAGTTTATTTCTAGATGTGTTGAGGATATTCCTCTGACAGAGATATCACGAACACTATGTAGGCATTCAAAAATCAACTTATAATTCATTCTGAAATCAACTCAGAATGTGTTTAAAAACCAGTAGGGGTGCGGTTCAAAATCATATGAATAATCGATAAACCGACGTGCGATGGA
This sequence comes from Schistocerca nitens, assembly GCF_023898315.1. Taxonomy (NCBI): domain Eukaryota; kingdom Metazoa; phylum Arthropoda; class Insecta; order Orthoptera; family Acrididae; genus Schistocerca; species Schistocerca nitens. The sequence goes on from NC_064615.1 coordinate 707,878,993, forward strand.
TGCTAGGTGCTTTGTGAAACGAGGTTTTTTTCCACAAGAATATGAATTTGCCCCCTCCCCCGAAATTGCCGCCCGGTTCAGCTACACCGGTTTGCCCTCACCCCGCACTAGATCCGGGGCTGCTGCGCTTTGGCGCGCCAGTAAAATTATTCCTGGTACCATGTGGCTGGTTGCTGCTACTGCTGCTTATATACCCAACAGCCACATTTCAGTAGCCAGAAGTGGGAGAAGGTACTACTCATACTGCGCGTGTGCACAAGCCCGCTCGTAACTGATTGAGTCTAATGTAAACAGTTGTGACGTCACGCTCATCGGAGGCAATTTGTTGTTATGAAGCACTGCATAGTCTTCAGAAAGCCTTTGACACATTTTGCTGTTGGCAGACGCTTGTAAGAGCACTGTGTTATTTTATATGGCGCATTTCCTTCGCAGTTTAAGTTGTATTTTCGTTTTTTCCTCTCGTTCATGTTTTAATGGTGCAATATTATTCTGCAGTAGCGGGATACAGTAATATCCTTTGTTATAGTATCGGTTCTTACCAGTTAAAATTACAAAAATGTAACTGAAAACTAAAACAACGAAAAATTCCCGGAATTCTAAAAAATTCCCGGGTTTTTCCCCGGATCTCCCGGTTGTCTCGGGTCGTATACACCCTGGGTTTCTGCTATTATAGACTGTGTGAAGACTGTGCAGCCAAAACCGCTTACAACAAAGTCAAATGAAAGAAAGGAAGTTGGTCTGTATTATGATTAGTGTCTATTTTAATATCAAGTACGTGCTGCTATTCGCAATTACTGGTATGCTATTTTATTTATTAAGTGCGAGCTTAAGTTGTGAAGATTCGTCCTGGTAGAGACGAGTATGTTATTCTAGATATATATGTAGTTTCCTTTTCTTCCAGTCTCTGATTGAAGGAAAATGCAACTGGCCAATATTTTCCCACCGATTAGACAGCATTCTTAAGCAACCTCTATCATAGATTGCAGGAACCCAGCAGTTCTTGTAATTAATGGACAGATAAACCGCAATTCGTTACTTATTATTAGATTTATTTGATCAATTTCTCTCACAAGACACGGGTGTAGTCAAAAATTCATGGCGCGGTGTCACCGTGTTACAGATTTAAGTACTACCAAGCACTATGGTGAACCCAAAGTGAAGAAAGATGCAACTCACATGACCTCCTCCTGAAGATGGTAATGTTTTAGTTTACGTTGTGGCCAGGCGATGTTTACAGCATGCTAGTCGACGAACGCTCGTGTCACTGAATTCTTAGGAGGAGAGCTCACTCGGAGGTGGTGCACAGAAAGGCTGAAGCTGTCGTTACTTCGTGACTAGCTGTAGCCCAGGGGATTCAACAGCTGACGGTGAATTTTCTAAAAACCAAAGTCCTGACTCACGTACGAGCTGAATCGCCTCATTTCTGGCCTGATAACGAGTTGTCGCTCATAAGGCCTAGGTACGAAGTGTTCCACACTAGAAGTATGTCTCCCTCAACGTTCTGCAGACTGAGATATTTAACAGCTGCTTTCGTACCTGTGCCTCGACGCCCTCTTTCCCACTCGAAACGGCGCTATCGTAGACCAAAAACGTTCCACAATGAAATTTTTTCGTTGCTATCTGAATTATATGTAAATTATACAATAAATTTAAGTTCAGTGTCAGAACAGGGCGCTAATTGTATTAAATGTGCTACTCGGACCCTTACACTCGCAGGTGGGAAGTGAATATTCTTAGATGTGTATGAACAGTAATTTCCAAAATTGTATCTGAATTACCTTGGTTTTAACCAAACCATGGGCCCAATACTGTGTAAAGCTGCATTAATAATGTAAATCACCTGTAGTTGCAGCATAATATGTACCAGAGTACTTCGAAATTAAGTCTCTGGTGGCAGTTGCGCTAATACACTGGCGGATATTTGGAAACCACGTTCATTCCTTCATCATGGCGCCAGATTTTGAGTGAAACAGTTATTCCTGCATGTGTCAGTCGCAACGGTGCCATCTTGTGGGCATATTTATGACCTGGCCTTTTTTTCTGGCATATTTTGTACAGTGTTGGTTGTACATGGATATCTACAAGCAAAAATGGTGAAAGTGGGACAGCATAGTTAATTACTTCTTAAATTATTGTTGGTGCTTTTTTCAAAACCATGAACATTCATTTCCGTCAGTGATTGGGTGACTTAGTAAACTTGATAACAAACTGATGTATCCGGTGATGGTATTTCAGCACGATTATGAAACGGGGGAAGGAAGGGAGATTTAAAGTTCCATTGTCGTTGACGTTATTGAAAACAAACGTGAGTTCAGACTGGGGTAGCATAAGGAGGAAAATCGACCTGGTCCTTCACAAGAAGTAGCCGGCTGTTTGACTCAAGCGATTTAAGGATATTAGAGGAAACCTAAATTTGGATGACGGAAAGTGTAACTGAACCTAGGATTGCCTGAACGCGAATCTGTTACATTTTTTGCGTTACTGTCAGCTTCAACTGGTTGTAGATAAAAGCCACTGAGGAAACATTCTTCGTTTATACTGCGATTTTACTAAGGAATAAACTATATTATCACACCGTGACTGAGACAGCTTTTATCATTATGTGCCGAAAGTTTCCTGGTCTATTCAGATTTCTATGGAATTACAAAGTCCGATTTATGTGTTGGTTTACTTTCGAAGTCATTGTTATGGAAATCTCGTTTCTCCCTAAACCTCTGTAATATGGGTTTGGATACCTGAAGATTGTCGCAGCCGTTTACTCGGAAACCGTTACGTGTTAGATACCGACGTTGCGGATTTTTTTCTTTGCCTGTGCTGGTACACGCGTCCTCTGTCCTTAGTGGATACGTTCTGTGTCAAGCAGCCGAGAGTGTGGAGGCAAATGCACAAAAGATGCTAGCTATTTTTGCATAAGTTGTGGCTCAGGCATTCACGGCGCGTATGGTAGACACGGTCATCTTCTGATCACAATGTAAGAGTCTTCTATCATGAATTTGGCCGTTACAGCTTTGAAAGCACCTTCAGTTTGGTTAGCATAGTGACCAGAAGGTTGTCATGCTATGGGCGAAGGAGCACTATGCTGGGTTGAAGAGTTTTTAGCAAACAGAACACAGCATGTTGTTCTCAATGAAGAGACGTCTACAGACGTTAAAGTAACCTCCGGCGTGCCACAGGGAAGTGTTATGGGACCATTGCTTTTCACAATATATATAAATGACCTAGTAGATAGTGTCGGAAGTTCCATGCAGCTTTTCGCGGATGATGCTGTAGTATAAAGAGAAGTTGCAGCATTAGAAAATTACAGCCAAATGCAGGAAGATCTGCAGCGGATAGGCACTTGGTGCAGGCAGTGGCAACTGACCCTTAACATAGTCAAATGTAATGTATTGCGAATACATAGAAAGAAGGATCCTTTATTGTATGATTATATGATAGCGGAAAAAACACTGGTAGCAGTTACTTCTGTAAAATATCTGGGAGTATGCGTGCGGAACGATTTGAAGTGGAATGATCATATAAAATTATTTGTTGGTAAGGCGGGTGCCAGGCTGAGATTCATTGGTAGAGTCCTTAGAAAATGTAGTCCATCAACAAAGGAGGTGGCTTACAAAACACTCGTTCGACCTATACTTGAGTATTGCTCATCAGTGTGGGATCCGTACCAGGTCGGGCTGACAGAGGAGATAGAGAAGATCCAAAGAAGAGAGGCGCGTTTCGTCACAGGTTTATTTGGTAAGCGTTATAGCGTTACGGAGATGTTTAGCAAACTCAAGTGGCAGACTCTGCAAGAAAGGCGCTCTGCATCGCGGTGTAGGTTGCTGTCCAGGTTTCGAGAGGGTGCGTTTCTGGATGAGGCATCGAATATGTTGCCTCCGCCTGCTTATACATACCGAGGAGATCATGAATGTAAAATTAGAGAGATTCGAGCGCGCACGGAGGCTTTCCGGCAGTCGTTCTTCCCGCGAACCATACGCGACTGGGACAAGAAAGGGAGGTAATGACAGTGGCAGGTAAAGTGCCCTCCGCCACACACTGTCGGGTGGCTTGCGGAATATAAATGTAGATGTAGGTGTCGATGTATTATAGAATAGAAATCTAAATGCTCGATACTCTTTCTAGTATGACGATTGGCCGTAATATCTCGCTGTTTTCCTTGCATTGTTAAATAGTAAGTGTTCTGGTTTCCAGCTGGATGAATTTGACAGGACGTGATGAAAGTAACGCTCATCGAAACATCGAGCCCTTTCAAGGAACTCGCTCTGCTGGAACCTGAGAACATTGTTCCGGGCAGTAACCTCAAAGACGTCCACCGGAACATCAGAGAGTGTTGGAAAGACGTATACCATGATACGATACGCTATTTCAACGCCTTTGTTGTTTAAAAGTACAGCGTCATGTTCCTTCAGGCTCGCATGCACGATCTTTCATGTCCGAAAGAACAATGCAACACAGGCCCTGCAACAGCGTATTTATCCGCCGACACTGGACAAGCGACCTTCAATTAAAATGTCTCCCCTGTAGAGGAATATCCATAATGGATGTACGATTGCAAGCTGTAGACGGATGGTTGACGATATGGGGGAGTTTGGGTCTGGCTCGAAATGTGTTGGATAGCCTAATGAGAAGACGACCTCTCGTAATAAGCGGAAATCCGTTTTTGCGCTCCAGTCAGGGACAAATTTTCACTATCGTCATTCTATTACACAACTGATGGTTGCCCATATTCTCAACTGCGAATACATTTCATGTACCACGGTAGGTGATTATACCCAGGTAAGATACCACATTACGTAGAATGAAGAACTCTGCAAGTCAATGGTGAGTACATTCGAGTAAAGCCCTTATTACAAATATTATCCGTCACAGTTTTACCCACACAGCGTTCAGGCAGAAACTCTATCGTTTACACCGGACTGACACACTACTGCGTGACTACTGCGCAGGGAACACCGTCCACTTTACTTTCAGTTGTCCACTGCTGTACCAAGTGCCGAAAAATCTACTACGATATCTGGTGGTTTGTGCACAACCTACCAAGGTGAAGACACCACTTACAAAAATAAAGTGTCGTACAAACATATATTCAGTATTTTAGAAGCTAGACGAAAAAAAAAATCTAATGGCTCTGAGTACTATGGGACTTAACGTCTGAGGTCATCAGTCTCCTAGAACTTAGAACTACTTAAACCTAACTAACCTGACATCACACACATCCATGCCTGAGGCAGGATTCGAACCTGCGACCGTAGCGGTCGCGCGGTTTCAGACTGTAGCGCCTAGAAACGCTCAGCCACCCAGGCCGGCTAGAGGAAAACAGATCCAGTTAATATATTATTTTTATGTGTTAACTCTAAGCTGCCACATGCTTGATATGTGCATGTGTGCAACTGTGTGTTCGTTTGTGTGCCCGTCTGTGCGTGTGCGCTTGAGCACGTGTGCATGTGCGGCGTGCGCGTGTGTCTGGGAACGATCAGGGTTTGGAGCAGGCCTCCAAAAAAAAGAGGAAAATCAACAAATTTCTAATTTGATACACAGGATCACCCGGGGAATACGCCAAACGTTTGGCTGGCCATTACGGTCTTCGTAAGGAATAATTGATAGGAGGGAGGGAATGGATGTGTTTCCGGGTCGAGAGGCAGTAGGGTAGAGACAGAGACAGAGCACACCTTGGCTCGGCACTGTATTAGCCGTCCTCGAGTCCTCAAGCGGCGCTCACCGAGGCGTCCATCGAACAGCAATGCTTACTGGGGTAACTAAGCTTAGCTTGGCATCTTGTGCTGGGGTGGTGCAAAGGCGGTGAGAGTGGTCTCTCAACAAGCACCAGCTCATCGCAGGAAACAATTCAGCAGTGTACTGCAGCAGCGCTGGCAGCGGGCGAGCACGGAATGCTGTCACACTAATAATTCAGCAAAGCTGGCGCAATGTTTCGCTGAAACAGCGAACTCAGCGGTACTGCACCAAATAGCGCAATGAGGACGAGGCAGATTTTTACACTGATAGTGGTGGTAGTGCTGTAACATAATTCACAGGTAGTGGCACGTATGAACGACAGACGTGACGCTACCGACTGGAAGTACCTAAGCTGATTCTTGTAATCAAATTATTCTGTGTCGCAGCTGAACCTGGACAACGGTGCTGTGCCGGACGAAGAGGCGATATAGAGCGAGGCCACAGCAGGGCAACAGAATCTCTACACTAAGTCTCTCTCCTGACTTAATACCACGGTCCGGCTGATCACCCCAGGGCATCTCCATCAGCACGGCCGAATCTTGCTCGTGGTGCAGGGAGTCGCTTCCCATTCACACCAGCTGCCATGCACACAAGCCCCATCCGCCGCCACAGGATGGGTGTCTCAGTATGGTGGGCATCCCCCAATATGACGCAATCGGATGGCGCCAGGGACCGTAGCGATCACAGAAGGATCGAGTGCACACATGGTTGGGGTGGCGTCCTGACCTCCGGCTTAATGTGGTGAGCGTACTGTAAGACCTTCAGTACACACACCATCAGATTATTTGACTTGTCGCTCTAACGAAGTAGGCGGGTGTCAGCCATATGTCTCGTGGTGTTATCGTGGCGTGTATGTCTTCTGCCATTAGGTCAGACGATAGAAATTCCACTTGCACGCTTAGAGTAGCAGATTGACGGTGACCAACTTTAAACAGAACCTGATTAATTTTCACACACATTTGTTAAAAAAATAATAAGCATAAAAGTTACTTAACTTGGTTCTGGATACTATATACAATTGACAATCTGAAGTTCCTTTGGTATTGGTACGTTAATCTTATTCTCCCATATATATCTCTGATACTTGACAAAAGTCTCTATACATTTATCTTCATGGCTATGTACAGGAATATGATAATCTTATTAGGCGCAGACTGAAACTTGACTATAGACTGGTACAGACTGGTGCAGACAAATGCAGACTGGTACAGACTGGTGCAGACAAATGCAGACTGACTAATCGGAGGTCTGTACACTCGTTATAATACCTCGCACTTTCATGTATCACTGCGCGAGTGTGATCCGCGAGGAGAAAAGGTTCTACGTTAGCAGCAATCTCATTGGCTGAGTTACATATTAATACGCGGATCTGCGGAAGCAGAATTTGGTCCGTCTCTAAGGCAGCGCCATCTTGTAGTGCGGAGACGGACGAGCGCTGCGCCTGCGCTGTTGTGCTTAGCGGGGCGCTCTCTAGTGGGAAAGTTGTGTACGCGTTGACTATGCGGAACTATGTACACAACAATTACCTAGTGTGTAGTACCGTGTCAGCAACGTAGGCTGTGCCGGCAGTCAGCCCAGCAGAGCTCAGTGGCCAACCGGTCACTGACCCAGAGTATGAAGCAGCGTAGAAGCTGCCTTTCTGGGCAGCCACCTGGGCTCCCACCGCACCTCCACCAACTGCTCGCACCATCCTGGCTCCTAGCCTCTCCAGCCAGCACCTGAGCGCTGTAGTATGGTGCCGTCTTTATACAGCAAAGTGATTTGACCACGTCCTACAGTGACAATAGAGTGCCGTGAGAGATGGACGACTTCGCTGTGTCTTGAATGGTGTATTAGACACGGAAGAAATGCTTCACTAACAGTTTAACTTGAACGTTACCTTGTTTAGACAGGAGGAGCCGACTGACTTCGTCAGTATGATCATATAGGAAAGCAGTGTAGGGAGTCTAGACGACTCATGACGTAATGTAAATTTGTAGCGACATTTCAGCATTGTAATTAATTTTATTTTGTTGTTATATTAGTGTGTGTAACGACAGTAAGAGTGCCGCAATGCCACTCAGAGACTAATGTCTTTTTTGAGCCGGAAGTAGTAGGTATATTGTTGGAAAAGGTAGTGCTGCTAACAGTGAATAATACACAGCTGCACGGGCAGTTGGCAGTTAAAGATGAACAGTTAGCAGTGCAGCGGGTACGGCAGCATGAGATGGGTCCAATTCCCACAGGAATGAGTGTCCCCTTTTCTGGAAAATTATCAGAGGATGTGATTGTTCTTAGAGAACATTAAAACATCACCGGAGACATTTGGTTGAACTAGTAGTCAGATGTTGCAAGTAGCAAAATTGCGACAAGTGAGGAAGCCAAATTTACGTGAAGTTTACCGAAGCATTAAAGAATGAAGCAAGCTTTGAAAAATCACAGAAAAGGCTTTTGCAAAGGTATGAGAAACAGAATGGTTCAGTCTGTTATGGGAAGAGTTGAACACTATTCCGAAAACGCATAGGGAACTGTAGAATATTTTGCGGACAGTACATGTAAATGCAAGGAACATCCATATAAGTTAAGGCAGAGTGATGCAACATACGTAGTGTTGTTGCATGAATCTGAGCAAACGGCACGCGATGATTTTGTGAAGGGACTGTCATTGGACAATTCTGCTATTAGGTAAGCGATGGAGTGCCAAGAAACTGGTGTGACAACGGGGCTATGAGATGGACGTGGGGTATTTTCTGAGAACATAAGTGTGAGCAGAGAGGGGAGATACAGGGACAGAGTCGCCAGGGAAGTAGAGAAAATGGAGATGGTAAGCAGCCGTTAAACACAAGAGGAAATGAACGACAATCTAACGGCATACCCAGTAACATTAGATGCAACAAATTCGTACGCAGAGATGGAGTGTGCAATAAGAGTTGTTGTATGAGTGTAATTTTTTTTGGACACAGGAGCACAAGTGTTGATTGGTAATAGAGATCTAGTGGGTTGAAGTCAGTGAAGCCCACCGTCTTATAGGTTATGAGACCTTTGGGGTGGCAGACGTAAACTTCCCTGTACGATTTGTTTGATTTAAGCAGTGTGTAGAGGTAGTACCGCACGCCAGTGAGGGCTACGGTGTGATCTTGGGTTAGACTTTTTGTAACAACGTCGTTCTAAAATTGACCTTCGGCAACGTACAGCAGGATTAAGTGGAATAACGTTACAACTTTGGAAAGTATTGCCAGTGTAGAAGCTTCGCGAGAGGCGTCTAGCGTATTGGAAAAACAATCTGAATCACGTACAACTGCACTAAGGCTTGATTCGCATGACTGTGTGCCAGGTGGCACTAGGAAGTCGCTTTCGGTGAGTGTAGAGTCAGATCTAATTGTGGGTACGTTACGTGATGGGGAGCCTCCGGAGAAAAATATACTGGACTCAACAAGTTGTTTTATTGAGATAAGTGTTGTATAAATACAAGAGATGTATGGTTGGAGAGTGATACCCGTAAAGTGAGAGAATGTTACCCATAAGTACAGATAGTTCTGAACCAAAACATTGAAGTTAAGGCAGGGGGCATTTATAGCGCGTTTAGATCTTCCAGGTGAGAGTAGGTGGGGTATAACCAGTGTGAACCACAAGCGACCACAGGCCACTACTAACATAGCACTGTGTAGGAATGTGGAGCATCGAAGGGGAATATAGAGAGAGAAAATGGAAGAATTCGAGGATTTACTTCTTCTACGGTTCCCATTCCCAGCAGTGAGTACAAAAGCGGATGAAGCACCAGTGTATTGGAAACCATATCACATTCCTAGGTGGTTACAGCCAATTATGGAAGAGTGCAATGGAAACTCGACTATTTGCTGGCCGGAATGGCCGACCGGTTCTAGGCGGTACAGTCTGGAACCGCACGACTGCTACGGTCGCAACTTCGAATCCTGCCTCGGGCATGTATGTGTGTGATGTCCTTAGGTTAGTTACGTTTAAGTAGTTCTAAGATCTAGGCGACTGATGATCTCAGATGTTAAGTATAATAATGGCTCTGAAAACTATGGGAATCAACTTCTGAGGTCATTAGCCCCCTAGAACTTAGAACTAGTTAAACCTAACTAACCTAAGGACATCACACACATCCATGCCCGAGGAGATGTTAAGTCCCATAGTGCTCAGAGCCATTTGAACCATTTTTTTGAGAGGGAAGACTCGTCTGATATTTGATATATAAAAAAAGAGGAGACGGTATAGGAGATATAGGGGAACCAGTATTAGAGAATATAATAGAGCTTTGGTGGACTTGACATCAAATAAGGCAAGAGGGATGGATCACATTCCATCGGAATTTCTTAAATCATTAGGGGAATTGGCAAAGAACTGTTATTCACGTGGGGGTGTAGAATCAATGAGACTGATGCTAAACGATCAGACTTTCGGAAAAACATCCTCCACACAATTCCAAAGATAGCAAGAGCCGAAAAATTGGTTGCTTGATTAGTAGGGTGGGGAGAGGGGACCAACAGTGAGGTCATCGGTCTCATCGGATTAGGGAATGATGGGGAAGGCATTCGGCCATGCCCTTTCTGACAAGTACACGAATTATTGCAGAGTCACCTTAACAGCTCACGCATCCAAGTTACTCACAGCAATAATGTACAGAAGAATGAAAAAGAAAACTGATGATATGTTAGATGACGATCAGTTTGACTTAGGGAAGATAAAGGCAGCAGAAAGGCGTTTCTGATGTTCTGGTTGACAATGGAAGCAAGAGAGAAGAAAAGTGAAGAGATGTGCATAGGATTTGTTGACCTGGAAAAAGTGTTTGACATTGTAAAATAGCGCAAAATGTTTGAAAATCTGAGTACAGAATATTGATTGAGAATCAATCGAAGAAAGGCGAAAGTTCAAAATTGGTTCAAATGGCTCTGAGCACTATGGGACTTAACTTCTGAGGTCATCAGTCCCCTAGAACTTAGAACTACTTAAACCTAACTAACCTTAGGACATCACACATCCACGCCCGAGTCAGGATTCGAACCTGCGACCGTAGCGCTCGCGCGGTTCCAGAATGTAGCGCCTAGAACCGCTCGGCCACACTGGCCGGCAAGGCGAAAGTAATGAGAAGTTGGAGGAATGGGAACAGCGAGAAGCTTGGCATATAAAACTGATAATAACGACGAAGATGAAAGTAAGGAATTTTTTACCTAGGCAGTAAACTTGCCCATGACAGACAGAGGAATGAGGATATAAAAAGCGTACTTGCACAGGCACAAAAATGCATTCCTGGCCAAGAGTAGTCTACTACTATCAAATTTACTACTTAATTTGAGAAGAAATTTCTAAGTATGTATGTCTGGAACACAGCATTTTATGCTAGTGAAACATGGATTGTGTGAAAACTGGAACAGAAAAGAGTCGAAGGATTTGAGGCGTGGTGCTACAGAAGAATGTCGAAAATCACTTGGACTGATAAGATAAAGACGACGTGGGTCTCTGTAGAATCGGCTAGAAAACACTGAGAAAAAGAAAGGGCAAGATGATAGAACATCTGCTAAGACATCAGGGAATAACTTGCATGGTGCTAGAGGGGGCTGTAGAGAGTATAAACTGTAGGGGAGGGCAATAACTGATGACGTGGGTTGCAAGTGCTACTCTAAGATGAAAATTTTCCCACAGGAGAGGAATTTATGGTGGGCTGCTCCAAATCAGTCAGAAGACTCGTAACTCAAAAGAAAAAGTGGAAGATGTTATTAACGAGCAGTTATCTGATGGGATAACAGAAGAGAGTAATAGTTCATGGGGTGCAGAAATTATGGTAGTACCAAAGGAGCTAAGGATGGACCTAGACGATACACGTTATTCTGTGATTACTGGCAGCTGAACAGATAGACAATAACACATGCATACCCCACCCTAAACATTGCGGAGACCATAGGTAATTTGGGGCAAAGGTGCTATTTCTCAACCTTGGATTTGAAGAATGGTTTTCATCAATTGGAGGTTTTTCCCAAAAACCACAAATTATAGCATTTTCTGTACCGCAGGGGCACTATGTTCGAAAGTATACCGCTTGGATTAAAAACTGCACCTACAACGTTTCCGGGGTTTTATGGTAAGAGTGTTGAGAGGTTTGAAACTGTATCAGTGCGTAGTTTAGACGCGTGATATCACGATATTTGCAAGAGACATGTAGCAGCACGAACCAGCTCTAGAGGGGGTATATAAGAGATTGGGGGCTGAGCATCTGATGCTAAACACAAAGAAGTGCCATTTTGCATTAGAAGAGGTAGGCTACTTTGGCCATGTAATTAGTAAAAATGAAGGCAGACAGTGACAAGCTGTACAGCGCTTCCGAGCACCTAAGCCCATTAAGAAACTCCAGTCTCATCTGGGGATTTCTGATCATTATAGAAAATAGTTGAAAGGGTTTGCTAACATAGCACAACCACTCACACAGTTGCTAAGGAAAGGTGTGAGCCTCATACAGACAAACGAATGTCAGGATACATTTTAAGAACTAAAGAGAGTTTTGACATCCAGCCTTATTCGGGTATTTGCAAACTTTTCTTTATTCGTTTGTGTGACACATCTAATTATGTTTTGAGATCTGTTTTAAGCCAGGAGAAGAGTCTTTTGTAGCCTATATGTTCAGACAGCTGCTCAACTCCAGGGATGGAGATGATGGTTGGTTGACTGGTTTTTTAGGGAAGGAGACCAGACAGCGAGGTCATCGGTCTCATCGGATTAGGGAAGGACGGGTAAGGAAGTCGGGCGTGACCTTTGAAAGGAACCATCCCGGCATTTACCTGGAGCGATTTAGGGAAATCACGGAAAACCTAAATCAGGATGGCCGGACGCGGGATTGAACCGTCGTCCTCCCGAATGCGAGTCCAGTGTCTCACCACTGCGCCACCTCGCTCGGTTGGAGATGATGAGCCTCATTTATGGTGTCATGTATTTTAGACGTTATCTTTGCAGAAAAAATTTCGGGTAGTGACCGACCGACCGCACTGCTTTGAAGTGATTATCGAGACGGAAAGAGCTGCCTAGCAGGCTGATGGGATGGGCTCTGGGAATTAGCAAATTCGACTCTGAAGCAGTAGACAACACAGGGAAAAGCACAGAAAACAAGACGTGCTAACCACGATGGTAGCTGCGGTAAAATTTTTGGGTTATGGTCTTGTGGAGTGGCAGGCAGCGAAGAGCACTAACAGTGGCTGTAGTCAATCGCAGTTTAACGCATGTGATGGACTGTTGTGGAACGAAACGATGCTCGAGCCATGGACAATAGCGCCGGTGAAGTTAAAGGAGGAGATTTAATAGGAAGCACATAAACAGGTGTTATCCTGTGATGGATGGTGCAGAGTAAAATCAGGACAGTAGCTGAGAGTTACTGGTGGAGGAGTAAAGGCGATTAGGATGAATATGTGAGGAACTGAATATGGTGTGTACAGCAAGCTAATTTTGATAGCATGAGTACCCTTGCACAGGTTACCGGAAGCATAAAAACTTATACCCTTCACTTCCATTCGTCGAGGCTTGCGAGCGACACACACTGTTGGTTAGCAACCTGTTTTTTTTTTTTGCTCATCAGTCTACTGACTGGTTTGATGCGGCCCGCCACGAATTCCTCTCCTGTGATAACCTCTTCATCTCAGAGTAGCACCTGCAACCTACGTCCTCAATTATTTGCTTGACGTTTTCCAATCTCTGTCTTCCTCTACAGTTTTTGCCCTCTACAGCTCCCTCTAGTACCATGGAAGTCATTCCCTCATGTCTTAGCAGATGTCCTATCATCCTGTCCCTTCTCCTTATCAGTGTTTTCCACATATTCCTTTCCTCTCCGATTCTGCATAGAACCTCCTCATTCCTTACCTTATCAGTCCACCTAATTTTCAACATTCGTCTATAGCACCACATCTCAAATGCTTCGATTCTCTTCTGTTCCGGTTTTCCCACAGTCCATGTTTCACTACCATACAATGCTGTACTCCAGACGTACATCCCCAGAAATTTCTTCCTCAAATTAAGGCCGATATTTGATATTAGTAGACTTCTCTTGGCCAGAAATGCCTTTTTTTGACATAGCGAGTCTGCTTTTGATGTCCTCCTTGCTCCGTCCGTCATTGGTTATTTTACTGCCTAGGTAGCAGAATTCTTTAACTTCATTGACTTCGTGACCCTCAATCCTGATGTTAAGTTTCTCGCTGTTCTCATTTCTACTACTTCTCTTTACCTTCGTCTTTCTCCGTTTAACTCTCAAACCTTATTGTGTACTCATTAGACTGTTCATTCCGTTCAGCAGAGCATTTAATTCTTCTTCACTTTCACTCAGGATAGCAATGTCATCAGTGAATCGTATCATTGATATCCTTTCACCTTGTATTTTAATTCCACTCCTGAACCTTTCTTTTATTTCCATCATTGCTTCCTCGATGTACAGATTGAAGAGTAGGGGCGAAAGGCTACAGCCTTGTCTTACACCCTTCTTAATACGAGCACTTCGTTCTTGATCGTCCACTCTTATTATTCCCTCTTGGTTGTTGTACATATTGTACATGACCCGTCTGTCCCTATAGCTTACCCCTACTTTTTTCAGAATCTCGAACAGCTTGCACCATTTTATATTGTCGAACGCTTTTTCCAGGTCGACAAATCCTATGAAAGTGTCTTGATTTTTCTTTAGCCTTGCTTCCATTACTAGCCGTAACGTCAGAATTGCCTCTCTCGTCCCTTTACTTTTCCTAAAGCCAAACTGATCGTCACCTAGCGCATTCTCAATTTTCTTTTCCATTCTTCTGTATAATATTCTTGTGAGCAGCTTCGATGCATGAGCTGTTAAGCTGATTGTGCGATACTTCTCGCACTTGTCAGCTCTTGCCGTCTTCGGAATTGTGTGGATGATGCTTTTCCGAAAGTCAGATGGTGTATCTCCAGACTCATATATTCTACACACCAACGTGAATAGTCGTTTTGTTGCCACTTCTCCTGTACTGGGATAAATAGGATTGATGTCCGACAAGTAAAGCTGCCCTATACTGGAGGTGCCTTTAATCACTATTTCACAACTGTTGTGAAGCAATCAGCCGATGTCCAGTAGAGATTAAAGCACTAGACGTGTCAGAAGGCCTTACTAAGTTTTAGTAATTGCGTTTTTCTGCTTGTTTCAGGATTGCATGTGAGAATACATCTCCGTACTTCCACAGAATCACTAGTTGCTACATTTTCGTCGTAAGTGGCACTGAGGCGCTACACGACCAGCCCCTATTCTAGACGAGGACGGAATCAACAGAATAATGCTTTTAACGTAATAGGTATATTAGTTTCTCGTTTGTATGATGCTCACTCTGCGATCTTTCAATTGATGAAAAGCAGCTCCAGTTCCTTAATTAGAAATTTATGAAGTCCACATGAGAGGTTTTGGCCGTTCTCAAGCGCCTCTGATATTAGGCCATTATCATGAGCATCTGTAACTGCCAAATGTTGTTGGTGGGTTTATACATATTTTTCTGTGATAAGTGTGATAAGTGATTAGTGATAACGTCTATATATGTACTGTACAAGCGCATGAAGAGTATACAACTTTTGTTATAAAGTAGAGATGCAACGTCAAACGATAAAAACAGTAAAAGTCAAGTGGATTTAAAAAAGTTTCGTGCTCAGTGACGTTAGGGGACATACGGGCGTCTCCTGATTACAAAAACTGTACAGCCCAATAAACTATTAACATGCTTTAGCCTGAAAGCGTTATATTCAGTCGTGCTTTTGAATTACAGTTGAGTCTCCATGCTGACAATGAAAGAGGCGTTCAATTCAGGAGTAACGGTACGACCTATAACGAGTGACATTTAAACCGCCAGGAAGTGCTGAGGGCAGTTGAAGCTAGTTGCTTGTAAATATACTCTTGTAATGAACTGACGATGGGTATATGCTTTGCTAGAGCCAGCAACAGTTTCCGGTGGTTTAAAGTTTGCTTGTTCGATGTCATACCTTTACGCTCGATTCGGACGCCTCATGCATTGGAACTATTTTACACTTTTATTAATTACAGATAATTACTTTCGGTATTTTATTCGAAACCGTTACAGTTGTAATTCACAAACATATCACGATATAACTCTTTTTAAGCCAAAGCATCAAAGCATGTTAACTATATTAAAGTATCTGATTATACTGTTTTTCTCATGACGTCACTGAGCATGAAACTTAAATCACTTGACTTTTACTGTTTTTATCATTTGACGTTGCGGGTATACAGCATAATGTAAGTTGTATACTCTTTCCACACTTGCACTGAACATGTATAAGCACTGTCTCTCATCTCCTGTTGTAATAAATATCTGTATACCCATCAATCATGAATTAACATTTGTCAGTTTTTGACACGGTTGATAACGGCCGAAACCGGTCGTGTGGACTTAATAAAATTTTAACTAAGCCACTGAAGTAAGTTTTCATTAAAACAATGTATGTAGTCGCAAAATGATGTCATGGACTGAAACATTGTGTGTCATGTACAATGCAATTTTATGAGGCAACAAGTAGAAAAAAGTTCTTCTGGCCATGAAGACGGGCTCGGGGCATGATCTCACGAGTAACCCTGCTTCATCTTGTATTTTCCATACACACTGCTAACAACTCCAAAGTAGCGTTAAAGGTAGAATTATTCTCAGTATAGTCTAAGACATTTCTAAAACAGTTAACACAACTTTATCGACTGTTCACTACTCTGTCGTATTTCATTTGTAGTCAGTGATGTTGTAGTGTCTGTGCAATACTGTTGCGTGGACTGAAAATTCCAGCGTAATATTAGTTTTGATTGGCCCTGGAGACGAAAGAAACATGACAGTCAGGGAGTCAGACGTGTCGGAGAACTGATATTTCGCACGGTTAATACGTCACTGTCTGCTGCAGGCAAAACATTCAATTATACTCTGTGCGCTTCCCGTTTGTTTGTTTCTCTTGGGTTTACCGTGGTTGTATTGCGTTATTTGACATCTACTCTATTTGGGATATGACAGCAACACAACTGAGTTTGGATACGTGTTCGTACATGTAATATGAAAAGACACAAAGCAAAGAGCAAGATTACTTTTGTGTAAAAGCAGTTTACTCAAGTATTCAACAACATAATGTACAAAATCGTGCAAAACTACCATTCATCGTCTAACAAAACAGTGAGTCGTTTGTAGACGCACACTGCCAGATGAAAGAATACTAGTGAACATCAAAAAGAAACAATCAGCTTCGTAGCACACCTATGAAAATTTGTCGTTAATTATTGAAATGAAATGAGAATTCAGTGCCGATGGGTTTCATACTATCTTTTCCAGTCGTAATGAAACTTCTGTATTTGCAGCAGATAAATGTATCTTTAGCTCAGCGAATATTTTTAGAAGATGCAGTCCAGACTTAGTTCAATAAATCCAACCCATAGTAACTGCTATGTAAAGTTCAAACTAATGAACGTAATCAGATACAGAGCTGCGGCAATATTAAAAGAAGATCACATTTTTGCCTTCCACTTTTTTTGTTCTGTATTTTCTGAAAATGCTATATTTATTCAGAACCAAATAGTACAAAATTATTTACATTGGCCTTAAATACAGTATAATAAGCACAAAAATTTTGTTCAGTAATCGCATAACAGATATTCAGATGAATTTCACATAGCTGTTTTATTTTAGGCGTTGGCATATCTCTCCTTATAGTTTTCCGTTTGTGCACTTTACGTTGTTGTGATGCTGTGGAGCTAACAAGTGTCCTGGCACGATGATGCTGGACTTAGTTCTTTATATTGTTGCTAATATTTTCCGGACGTTTACTTTCAATCCATATTCTGCACTCACTAGACTGTTCATCTGATCCAAAACATTCTATAATTCTTCTTCACCTTCACTGACAATAGCAATGCCATCAGCGAATTTAATTATTGATGCCCTTTCACCCTTAATGTTAAGCCCACTATTGAAGCTTTCTTCTATTTCTGTCATTGCTTCTTCGATGTATTCACCGAATAGTAGTGGCGAAAAACTGCATCCTTCTGTTTCCCATTTTTAATTTGATAATGCTCTCTTTGTCTAACAGTTTCATTGTTTCCTCTTGGTTCTCGTACATATTGTATAAAAAAGCTGAAGAAATGGGAATACGCTGCTGTTCAAAAGATTCTTTCAGAAAATTAGGTAGTCGGATGCCTTAATCCTCATTTCGCCTTCCTCACCCAAAATTTTGTCATGCGAACGTTTTTGCTATCCTTATACACTGTCTTTTTCGTAGTGGAGCCTTCTTACTCAGCATCTCCCTCTATCTGCCACTGTCATTACGTGTCTCCCTCCCAAAGTCTCCTTTTCCTTTCATTGGCACTTTCTCCTCTCTGTCACCTCCACTGTCACTGTTTTAATCCCTTTCTCTTGCACTTTCTTACCACTGCCTCCTCTGTCACTTTCACTGTCTCCCTGCTACAACCTTGCAGCACAAAAAAGTGAATATATCCGACAAACCTTTTGATGAGGAAGGTGGAATTAGGCTTGAGGCAACTTGTTTCCCATTTTCTATCAGAGTCGTTTAAAGAGGAAGATATTCGCCTTTGTTGTTCTGGTCGCCTTCTTTATCCTGTTATAGCAGGGTATGCTGCTTTTATGGGCAGTTTATTTATATATTTCGACACATTTATGTAGTTTCACACATATAAAGAACGAATAGCTACGCATAATATAAGGCTAACATAAAACCGTCCAACGCAAGTTCGCTTTACACAGATTCAAGTAAAACTGCGTAACACATTTAGGATAATCCTGCAGTTTACCAAAGAGTGCGGTGTTTGATTTGCAAGTACAAAGGACATCGTATGACAAAATAATTTTTTGTAAGGTTCTTACCCCGCCAAGTGGCACCATCGAATTATCTCCACGTCAAAACAGCATGTTCAGGCGTACAGTCGTCATTATACAGAGATATCGTATCGTAAAGATTTAAAGATTTATTGGTCAAGAAATTTGTGATCTCAGAACGCTTGCGATGACCCCAGAACTCTTTCCATGTCTTCATTGCGATGTTCAAAACTATGTTTACGCCTGAGACCGGTTATTACGTGCATATTTTATATGCATACAAGTGTTCCCTATGTCAGTTAAAACTCAGTTACACCTTAGATAGTAAGTGCTTACTTTACATGCCTAATTACGATAATTTTGAACCTCTTGATCTCGTTAACGGATAATGATATTGTAAAAATGTTCAAGATGCTTCGAGAACATCATGTTAAGGACAAATGGTAAATATTTCAACGTGTTGCCATAAATAGAAATTATAGGTGAGACCATTCGACAATTGGTACTATTGGTACCAAACAATCATGATATGCCGAGTGTAACTTGATAGCGGATAAGGATTTACAAAAATGTGAAAATGCCTTTTCTAGTTACGTATCTAAACAATGTACAGTTAAAATTTCAGCCTTTTAGACGGTTAGTTATTTAAGTAATTCCAGCTCACGTTGCAAAAAAGGGTGAACACCGGTTTTAACGTTTTTTCTCCATCAGTAGGGAAGCTTTAAATTAACGGCTCTCGATAACGCATAACGATAAGTTCCCAGAGAACATCGTCTTAAGAACATATGGTAAAAATTTCGACAATTTGCAATGAATATTAATTGGCCCCACACACACACAATTTGTACTATTGGTACCAAAAAATCATGGTTTTTCGGCGTTTTCTCGGGAACAGCCCATGAAGAAATAGTGTTTTTATAAGCCGTCTAAAGCGTACTCTAGACCGCACCCAACCCGAAAGAACCAGAAAATTTTCTCAATTTTCTTGGGCTGGAGGAAGTGTGTAAAGTTAAGTTTTGACCCTGTGTTGTACGATAGCTACAGTGCGACTGTTTATCTTAAAGGGGTACATATTGTCGCTAGGCCAAGAGCAATCAAAAACACGTGTTCGCTTATCTATGGAATGAACAGAATCGGAGATATGAGCGTCTGAGGAACCGCATTTTCGAGCACTGCATTTTGGAACATATTGGTACCCTGCACAGCCGTGGACAGTGTGATTATTCGTCTTTACCTGCAGCTTACCCAAATATTTCTCAATATTTCGAAGGTATTGCACTGTTTTGCATTGCTGAACGCCTTTTCCCTGCCGACAAATCCTATTAACGTGTGTTCCCCATTCTTGGTTCCACTGTCAGTCTCTACGTAATCATTCCGTCCTAGGTGCCTTCTCATTTTTTTAAAAGTGAAACAGATCGTCATTTAATAAATCCACAGTTTTATTTCCGAGTCTCCTACGGTGAGAGAAATGCGGATGATGGAGACTCGTGCACTCGTAGTAAAGTGCAGTGCTTTAATTTTAGGTGTCAAACATTGTGTCAGCAGAATTATTTGCCGTAATCTTTGCAATAGTAACCCGTAACTGAATAAATGAAAATCAGACACTAATGTTGTTGTTGTGGTCTTCAGTCCTGAGACTGGTTTGATGCAGCTCTCCGCGCTACTCTATCCTGTGCAAGCTTCTTCATCTCCCAGTACCTACTGCAACCTGCATCCTTCTGAATCTGCTTGGTGTATTCATCTCTTGGTCTCCCTCTACGATTTTTACCCTCCACGCTGCCCTCCAATGCTAAATTTGTGATCCCTTGATGCCTCAAAACATGTCCTACCGACCGATCCCTTCTTCTAGTCAAGTTGTGCCACAAACTTCTCTTCTCCCCAATCCTATTCAATACCTCCACATTAGTTACGTGATCTACCCACCTTATCTTCAGCATTCTTCTGTAGCACCACATTTCGAAAGCTTCTATTCTCTTCTTGTCCACACTAGTTATCGTCCATGTTTCACTTCCATACATGGCTACACTTCATACAAATACTTTCAGAAACGACTTCCTGACACTTAAATCTATACTCGATGTTAACAAATTTCTCTTCTTCAGAAACGATTTCCTTGCCATTGCCAGTCTACATTTTATATCCTCTCCACTTCGACCATCATCAGTTATTTTACTCCCTAAATAGCAAAACTCCTTTACTACTTTAAGTGTCTCATTTCCTAATCTAATTCCCTCAGTATCACCCGATTTAATTTGACTACATTCCATTATCCTCGTTTTGCTTTTGTTGATGTTCATCTTATATCCTCCTTTCAAGACACTGTCCATTCCGTTCAACTGCTCTTCCAAGTCTTTTGCTGTCTCTGACAGAATTACAATGTCATCGGCGAACCTCAAAGTTTTTATTTCTTCTCCATGAATTTTAATGCCTACTCCGAATTTTTCTTTTGTTTCCTTTTTGCTGCTTGCTCAATATACAGCTTGAATAACATGGGGGTGAGGCTACAACCCTGTGTCACTCCTTCCCCAACCACTGCTTCCAATTTATGCCCCTCGACTCTTACAACTGCCATCTGGTTTCTGTACAAATTGTAAATAGCCTTTCGCTCCCTGTATTTTACCCCTGCCACCTTCAGAATTTGAAAGAGAGTATTCCAGTTAACATTGTCAAAAGCTTTCTCTAAGTCTACAAATGCTAGAAACGTAGTTTTGCCTTTTCTTAATCTTTCTTCTAAGATAAGTCGTAAGGTTAGTATTGCCTCACGTGTTCCAACATTTCTACGGAATCCAAACTGATCTTCCCCGAGGTCCGCTTCTACAAGTTTTTCCATTTGTCTGTAAAGAATTCGCGTTAGTATTTTGCAGCTGTGACTTATTAAACTGATAGTTCGGTAATTTTCAAATCTGTCAACACCTGCTTTCTTTGGGATTGGAATTATTATATTCTTCTTGAAGTCTGAGGGTATTTCGCCTGTCTCATACATCTTGCTCACCAGATGGTAGAGTTTTGTCATGACTGGCTCTCCCAAGGCCATCAGTAGATGTAATGGAATGTTGTCTACTCCCGGGGCCTTGTTTCGACTCAGGTCTTTCAGTGCTCTGTCAAACTCTTCACGCAGTATCTTATCTCCCATTTCGTCTTCATCTACATCCTCTTCCATTTCCATAATATTGTCCTCAAGTAGTTCGCCCTTGTATAAACCCTCTATATACTCCTTCCACCTATCTGCCTTCCCTTCTTTGCTTAGAACTGGGTTGCCATCTGAGCTCTTGATATTCATACAAGTGGTTCTCTTCTCTCCAAAGGTCTCTTTAATTTTCCTGTAGGCAGTATCTATCTTACCCCTAGTGAGACAAGCCTCTACATCCTTACATTTGTCCTCTAGCCATCCCTGCTTAGCCATTTTGCACTTCCTGTCTATTTCATTTTTGAGACGTTTGTATTCCTTTTTTCCTGCTTCATTTACTGCATTTTTATATTTTCTCCTTTCATCAATTAAATTCAATATTTCTTCTGTTACCCAAGGATTTATATTAGCCCTCGTCTTTTTACATACTTGATCCTCTGCTGCCTTCACTACTTCATCCCTCAGAGCTACCCATTCTTCTTCTACTGTATTTCTTTCCCCCATTCCTGTCAATTGTTCCCTTATGCTCTCCCTGAAACTCTCTACAACCTCTCGTTCTTTCAGTTTATCCAGGTCCCATATCCTTAAATTCCCACCTTTTTGCAGTTTCTTCAGTTTCAATCTGCAGATCATAACCAATAGATTGTTGTCAGAATCCACATCAGCCCCTGGAAATGTCTTACAATTTAAAACCTGGTTCCTAAATCTCTGTCTTACCATTATATAATCTATCTGAAACCTGTCAGTATCTCCAGGCTTCTTCCATGTATACAGCCTGCTTTCATGATTCTTGAACCAAGTGTTAGCTATGATTAAGTTATGCTCTGTGCAAAATTCTACAAGGCGGCTTCCTCTTTCATTCCTTCCCCCCAATCCATATTCACCTACTGTTTCCTCCTCTCCCTTTTCCTACTGACGAATTCCAGTCACCCATGACTATTAAATTTTCGTCTCCCTTCACTACCTGAATAATTTCTTTTATCTCGTCATACATTTCATCAATTTATTCATCATCTGCAGAGCTAGTTGGCATATAATCTTGTACTACTGTAGTAGGCATGGGCTTTGTGTCTATCTTGGCCACAATAATGCGTTCACTATGCTGTTTGTAGTAGCTAACCCGCACTCCTATTTTTTATTCATTATTAAACCTACTCCTGCATTACCCCTATTTGATTTTGTATTTATAAGCCTGTAATCACCTGACCAAAAGTCTTGTTCCTGCTGCCACCGAACTTCACTAATTCCCACTATATCTAACTTTAACCTATCCATTTCCCTTTTTAAATTTTCTAACCTACCTGCCCGATTAAGGGATCTGACATTCCACGCTCCGATCCGTGCAAAAACCTAATTCAGTTGTGTCACACTTATTTTCAAATAACGTGGAATATTCTCAAATTTTTTGGCCTATCGTTTATATCTTGAATTATGATTACCACTTGCTAAAAGTACATCGGTAGTGGTGGCAGCATGCAACTGCAAAGCAGTAACCTTTGAAAACATTAATATAACGTGTATTATAACTCATATTGTCATAAAATTATCTCTGCGGGTACTCCTATAGCAGCAGACGTTGTGTTAACATGTCACAATAGTGTTCTAAGAAATGTCGACTGTAATGGGAGGCCCGCCGTAATAATCCTGTTTTTGTCCTCTGATATGTCGCAATTCAGTGCTGAAGCAGAGAATTGACTTGTTTATATTTGAGAAAGTGTAGTACACTAAAAATTCTCACCTCTTTGCTTGAAATATAATGATGTCATTCGCAACGTACTATTCGTTTCTGGTGTATAGCCGTTACGAATAGTAATCAGTGGAAGTCGGTGGAAAGTGCGTCTCTTCAGATTTCTCAGTAAGGAAATTTGGTCATGTGATAGAATCTCAGAGTCAGGATATAAAAAATTGTATTAATTAGAGCTTTATTATTTCTCCAGCTTCTAAAAATGATGAATGTATATTTATATATAATCATACCATTCATTGTGAATAGCAATTTAGTCTTGGTAGGTAGTTGTTCACAAATAACTAAATATTAC
This sequence comes from Schistocerca nitens, assembly GCF_023898315.1. Lineage (NCBI taxonomy): Eukaryota > Metazoa > Arthropoda > Insecta > Orthoptera > Acrididae > Schistocerca > Schistocerca nitens. The sequence goes on from NC_064615.1 coordinate 707,902,686, forward strand.
AGTTTACACAAAATGCAGTTAAAAAAAATCACAGCCGCGCGGGGTAGCCGTTGGTCTAGGGCGCCTTGCCATGGTTCCCGCGGCTCGCCCCGTCGGAGGTTCGAGTCCTCCTTTGGGCATGGGTGTGTGTGTTGTACTTACCGTAAGTTACTTTAAGTTAGATGAAGTAGTGTGTAAGCCTAGGGACCGATGGCCTCAGCAGTTTGGTCCCATAGAATTGACCACAAATTTCTAACTAAAAAATCACATCGCTAAGTCGAAGATATTCCGAAGTGTTGTAGAGAATGAAGCGGTCTGTATTTCTGGTATAGCATACAACCGAATACTTTTCAAATGAATCCATGGACAAAAAGAGGAATATAAAATTCTAGCCCGTAATGTCTATAAATCGAAAAAGCAAAGAAGAATATCTGTTCTCATCTGAAGTATCTTATGATAATAGCAAATAACTTTATTTGGGAGAATTTTAAACGTACTTTGACAATAATTTACAAGAAAAGTCTTTAACTGTATGAGAAAAAATGAATAAAAGTAAAACTGTCAATAAATATCCTAATTCTATAGACCTAAGGACTGTAGGAAATTTAGCGACTATCTTCCCATCGACGATGAGGTCATTAAATACTATCTTTATATGGGACAATAATGATCACCTCCTAGGAGATAATGACATGAATATCAGTTTCTCGACTAAGATGGTTAGTTTTGATTTTTACTGGATGCATACACTTACGTTTGGTAGACCAGCTCCATCAATATATTCAACTAAACAACACGAAAATTGTCAACAGAATTTAAAAGAAAACGTATTGAACTAAATCATTGCAAATATATGTCAAAATTAGTTCTATAAGTTAGAATTTATAATTCAAGGACGGTAGATATTGCGAGCAATGATGATCTTACGTAAATGTTGTCTGTAAACAGTTTTTTCTATCAAAAGGTGACTTACAGTTGCGCGATATTATTCAAATGCCTCATTTTTACAAGTGTGAGACAAATATTTGTCGTCTATTGAGATTCTAAGAGAAAAAGTACCTTTTCTGTAACGTTGTTCACAAAGCACCTTTCAATTACAGACGAATCTTTCACGACAAGACATGTTAAAAATTGGGAAATCGGGAAATTGGGGCAGACACATCCGCCCATTGTTCGGAATCATTTAAACTGTGCATCACAAAATACATCGAAGCTGGTGTTCATCGTTATGAGTATCTAACACCAACCGTCCAAATGACGAGAAATATGGAGACTCTTTGAAAACAGTTGAGAGACCCAAGGAAACTACTAAAAACAAATAGGCTGTTGTTGGGAGACAAGAGCGTTCAGTGAAAAATAAGCACAGAAAAAAGTAACTATTATTTGCTCCGTCCTATTTTCATTTGGTTAGTCAAAATCAACTGCATTTTCCAACTATTTTCGAATCTGCATATTTATAACTGTTATTAAACGAAAATTATGTAATATATTTGATGTTGTCACTAAGCGTTTGTTGTAACTGGTTTCATAGCAATTTGCGCCTTTGTGAGGGAGAAACTACTTGAAATATATGTGTGTGTGTATGTGTGTGTTTACTTTTGTTTGTTTACTTTTGACTGTAGACAGGTGTAAGTCGTAACTATGCATGCAGTTCGCCAATAGACGAATACTGTTTCAAGTGTTCTGTAGTTTCTTTAGCAAAACTCAATCTCAGTTTTCATTTGAATTTTGCTACTTAGTAGACTAATAGAGAGAAAATGTCTTTCTATTCTTCTACAGACAGTTTTGTGAGTTAGTATATTGTTTGTAGATAGCTTAGCTAGTTTGTGCTTGCGTTGTTTATATTAATGTTATAAAGCTGAGAAAGGATAACCTACGTACTCTTGTAAATCATTGGCGGTCTTGGGAAACAAAGACAATAAACTTCACCGGTATTTTTAGAGTGTTTTCTTGTGGGCGAAGTTTTCTGTCCTTTCGCTGTATTTGTTTAAAGATACTTGAAAATTTAAACATGAGTGATAAATGTGAGATGTCATTGGTAAATGAGTTGTCCGATGCGTTGTGAGTTGCGTAGCAAGTTGTTTTAGGGTGACGAATGTAACGGGGAATCTGTTCAAGAATCTAGCGCAGCCCACCACTAGAACAGAAGGGATGGTAGTAGGAACTGACTAACATACACGAGGAAGTAAGAGTATGCGCTCTTCAGGTACAGTTAGACTAAGCTAGGGTCTAAGAAGGAAGAGGGTGGACAAATGAGAAGCGGTATTTCGCATTGAGGCCATTAGGAAGAGAATGCCTTGGATAATTTCATTTTGAATGTTGAGAATAGGTTCAGACAGCCATCAGAGCCATGTGGAGAGGAGTTCCTAGTAGTTGTACCAAGTATGAGGTGAAGTATGGAAGATGCGAACCTTCGTTAGGAGGCCCAAGTTAGAGAGGTATATTAAGAAGAATAGGATTGCGGAGCTAGGTTGCAATTACGGGTGCTTTATGGGTCCACACTTGCAGCAGATATTAGGCATGGGTTACCAAATTACCATCTTTTAAAACTAAGTGATGGGGTTACTAACGTGACAGAAGACTCAGAGCTCCTGTGTGAAGACTTTACTAAAGAGGCTCAGAGTATTGACTGTTAGGGAATAGGCTTATGTAATAGGCGGTGAGTTGTTCGGTCCTCTAATGTCCACTTTGTGCAGCAGTTCCGATGTTACGATCAACTGCATCTTGATAGTGCTGTGAGGAGAGTTAATATGGGACTTAATGGAAGTTGATGAGCGATGACAAGGCTTACATTTCAGCGCCGCTAATTGGGAGTATCCATAGGTTTGCTCATATTGAGAACGGTCTGCTTATATTAAGCACGGCCTACACTTTAGGAGCGATGCTTGGTGAAGCTTATAAGTGAGATTAGGTGGATCTGGGCTCAATCCAGGTCAAACTGAAGTGGTAACTTGTAGAAGAGTTATATATTTTTTTTTTGGTTGTCTGGTAGAAGGTATCCATGCTTGAGGAATGCTGGACTTTGGTTCAGTAAATAATGAACGCAGATAAAAAGTGCAACTATAATTCACCATAATTTTAGACGAATCAGGCGCAAACAGCAACAGATCTTGACACTGACTTCATTTGTATGTCAAAGCATAATTTACGCAGCGAAGGCATACCAAGGATTCATTTGAGGGGCTACATCTTACGTGATCTCTATGCAAAAGTTTAGTTGCAGAAGATATGTGTCAAATACTCGTACAATACGATTTTCCTTGTAAAGATGAAATATCTGAAGGTTGTTGATGATGAAGTCCAATACTCCTTGACAGAGCGTAGGGGAACGATGTGGGAGACCCGCACCGTCGTACTAGGCAAGGACCTAGTGGAGATGGTTTGCTATTGCCTTCCTCCGACCGTAATAAGGATGAATGATGATGATGAAGACGACACAACAACACCCAGTCATCTCGACGTAGCTGAAAATTCCTGACCCCGCCGGGAACTGAACCCGAGATCCCGTACTCAGGAAGCTAGAACGCTACCGCGAGATCACGAGCTGCGGACATCTGAAGGTTAAGTGTGGGTGAATTCTCAAACAAAAATTTTACGTTTAGGCCCTCAGCTCAGAGTTCAGGATTTCCCTCCCCAGGGAACGCTGTGCAAGATTCGTTCCTCAGAAAATACGTTTAATTTCACTTAATTCCTGACACAATCAGGAGATGTTTCCAAATATTTTCTTTCTTTAATTTTTTATAAGAAAATATTTTAGTATTCGGGATCGAAAATAAAAACACATTAAATGATATCTTGTTTCGACTGTTCAGAGAACCATCTCCAACCATCAATTATAAAAATAAAGCGTAATATCTGCTGGGAAAACGAGACTAGGACACAACACCTGCACATCGTATTGCATTCTCTTATGACAGTCTATCCCAATACAATGTTGGCTATACAAAAGGGATACCATTCTTTGTTACAGAAATAGCTTGTCAACCATAAAAGTACTATGTACAGGTATGCAAGTATGTGCCCCTTTCAGACTTTTTCATAGCCTCTTTTTACCGGCTGACACTACGCTTGATTTTATAACAGACCTGAAGGTTGTTTGAACATCTGATACTAGTCGTCACTTAAAGTGTGTTTTTATTCGTGATCTGGTCTGTTGGGACATTTTGTAAAAAGTTTTTAGAAATCTTTTCGGCAGTTAATTTTATTTTTTATGTGGATGCAAATATAAACTTTATGGCTCTCCAGAGAAGAGAATTTGAGTGAGTTGACTTGAATCTTACAAACCGGTACAGACGGTCTACATTCCAGCTAGAGTTCAGGGAAACACCATTATGGTCATAGACTATATCTTCATAAATTTAGTTGAAGGGCATTGTGCGAGAAAAACTAGTAATGGTCTGCGAGGGATAACAGACAGGCGCAGCTAGACGCGCGCTGGTTTGACAGGTGACGTGGCGTGATGCGGCCCGAGTCCCGACACAGGGGAGCATAGCTCGTTCCGAGGTGGCGTGTGGAGCTGTCTGTCTGGCCAGCAGACGACACATTAACCCCTCTTGTTGGCAGAATATGGCTGACAAGAGGTAATCCGGCTGTCATGAGGACAGCAGGCAAACTGAAGGATTACTGCGAGTGGATTTCCCAGGACGGGTGGCATTTGCTGGCCCCGCGTGGTGCGAGGGTGCCACCATGTGGAAATCGGAGGCTGGAAATTATTTACGACCACCGCGTAAGTAAAATCCATATTAATGAAGATACAGAATAGGCAGTGGCACGCCAGAAATGGAGGAACGAGGAGAAGAAGTATAATGGTCGTAATTGCTTCTAATTTTCTTTAATTCGTGCCTATTGTTGTTAGTATTCGGTTAAGTCTGTTACATGAAAAGTTAATATTGATGTGGCCCGTCTATGCATCCTATTCTACAACAGCCTACAAGCAAACAAACATATATCTTTGCCCATGGTCAACTGGTTTGACCGAGATTGCGGACACAAAACACGAATAACGCGCTCTAAATGAATACATGTCAGTTATTCACACAAGTAAATGGATAGTATAGTAATATTTGAGAGCTAAAGCAGTCTACCTCCAACACTTTCGTAAAAATTCGTTCTCTACACCACAGTTTAGCAATGTCTGCAGTAATAACGTTGTTAAGCTTCTTAAATAAGTTCACTTTACAAAAATATGTTAAGAATTGATCATTGTAGCATATATGCAATTTTAATCAGCTAAGTTACTGCGAGAGAAATATAAAAATGATAAATAGAAAGCTGACATGAACCCACGTGACACACTTCAAATGTTTACTCTCAGGAATTTTTTATCGACGAATGCCAGTTCACATGTCGGTTTGATTGCATAGATGTCTTTGTAGCTTCCTCATACCTGTGACGATTACTGCTATATCTTTGGTGCCGAAGTTTAGTTGTCTCGTTGATCGCTGGTCTGGAGCAAATACAGCGATGTAAGGGTATGTAAATACTGGAGATACTGTGACGTCTGCTCTGAAGAGTCACACTGTCAAAATACTCTAAAAAAAGAAAAAAATTTCACTGCTCCGCCATAAAACGTGACAAGACGCAGCTGACGGCTGACCATAATAAATATCACCCAATATTAAACGTGGACTGCTAAGTATCAAGCTCTTTCTTATACGCCTCGCCCGTTTATCCATACATCTTAAAGTCAAACAGTACTTCACGTTCGGCCCGTAGATACAATTCCAATTATGCCCACATGCAGTACAGTTTACTACACCAACGACACTAGTTCACTGTACTTGTCTTGGCAGTATAACACAGCTCAGAGTCTCTTTTATAATGTAAATTACATTCGTATATCTAGTTTTGCACACTCTTGGATGGTTTGTGGCATAGCTCAATTATTCCAGTTTACCACCGACAGTCGCTGACACGTTCTAGGTCCTAGGATGTTCAAAATATGTTGTATTGCCTTCTACGATGAATCTTCCCCAATATCTTCTCTCTTCCAATTCTTCTTTTTTCTGCTTCTTCATGCTCTTTCGATCTTCTTCTCTTGTGAATTCGACGTCATCTCTAAATTGCTGGTTATTAGAAGCCAGAGAGTAAATATATAGGGGATACAAATCTCTCTTCTTATATTTATATCAAACCACATTGAACAAACCTCTTCCTCCTTCTCTTACCGATAAATAGTTGTCTCCTCAATAAAACTGGCAGGATTTTTTCATCATATAATTTCGTCTTCGTACTTCGCTGAACTCCGTACACCGTCTTTCAGCTGTCTCTCTCACTGCATTATTCACATTAAGCACTGATACTAATTCTCCTATCGAGCCGAGGTCTAGAATCACAATGAAATTACATATACATATCAAACAAACACACACACACACACTAGAAAAAGCGGTTGTGTAAGCATTGCATTCTGCGTATTCTGTCACCATTAAGCTGGAACTGGCACTTAATCTCGTCGACGACGTAACGTCAAAACAATCCACAATGCATGTCAAATAGCGGCATTCATACAGGTCGTCATTGGACCGTCACGTCTTGTAACGTCACGTAAGGGCTTCTCGGGAAGAAAATCTTGATGATATCGTCGTCTGCTAACATCGTAAGTTAGCCTATTTTCGCCGTGCTCATGCTTCTTATGGTAGTGGATTTCGTACTTTTGTGCCGTCGTAATCTTATTTTCATTATTATGCTTTTTGTGATAAAATTTCAAATCTTCTGTGACTAATTGGATATTTCTTCCATTGAGTGCTCGTACACAAGCGAGGTCAGATGTCAGAAAGCGAAAAATTATTTAGATTTTTCAACACCTGAACAGAGCTATCGCCCACAATGTGTATCAACAAGAATATAAGCTGACGAAGCAATTTCCGTTATCTAATATTTTAATTGAAAAGGACAACTTTAGTGAAGGAGAAAAATACAGATGCTTATGATGTTATTAGTTATGCAAGGGAAAAGGTGGATAAGCTAAACAGGTTCCATTTTATCCTTTATAGCTATTGTTTGACATGGTTCCACGTTTACATTCCCCCTAACAACTAAATTTCGATGTTTCGAAATGTTGTTTCACTTCTCAGCACTTTACCAAACAAAATCGATAAAGAACATGTGTTACGAAATTTGCTTTGGCCACTGATAGCGTATATCGTTTTTGTTTCTCAGTTTCGGTACTATACTATGACAAACTGTATCACAGATGGTGACTCATTGCCTTAGTTTCGCCGTTTGGTACTGGGCTAAGTGAAGTGACGTGACATCACCTAAGGACAGAGTGAATATACGCAGATATGACGGCGCAGTGACGTGATGCCCGTTTACTTTGCTCATCAAAGGTAAGAGCTCAGGTTATTCCAGGTATCAAATGTAAATTCTTTTGGTGTCTACAAAACGCCTATACTAAACTCCATGGTACCTACGAAGAGTACTAGCGATCTGACGACATTCAAAGTTTATAGCATGCTTTATGGACAAAGCTACTTCGTCCCGAGTTCATGTGACCATAGTGGCAATGCATCTTAATGCTCACTCCGGAGATATTTCTAATTTATGGTAATATACACACATATACGGTACATTACGCAAAATTATCACAACACGGAAGAATACGTAACGTAACGGGAAACAATACACGAATGATGGAAATTTTAAAACTCAGTATAGAGACACACACACAACCTGAGTCAGATTGCATGCCTAAACACCAACTCTGAGATGTAATAATATCTCAGATATTGACAATAAAAGACACGAATGAAACTATTATTTTTAAAAATTTTCAAATCGTCATTGCCTTAAGTGAGCTTAAAGAAGAAAGTATGACAGTAGTATTGAATAGGAGCATCATACTTGGTACGTGGGTTCCCTTATTCATACCTCACTTACCCACCATGTCTTAGATACCATAAAAGAGTAAGAGGGATGGAATCATAGTTTATAGTCAAATTATAATTAAGACAGTTTATTGACATTACGCCTTTTAAGGAATCTGACAATTACAAATTGTGGACGAGCCACTAGATAAAGCTTTGTAAATACAGTTAGAAACCCTATGTTCTCAGTTCTTAAATAAACAGTCCCTTAAGAGAAAGTTATAAAAAACTTAATGTGCCAGGCATTTATAAAAACCTTTAGCATAGCAGTTATCAATTGTTTCACACAGCCACTTCATCAAACTCCTTAAAACCAGTTATTACATTAAGAAGGCCATACTTAAAACATTCTTCACTAAAATACCCTTATAAACCTATTATTTCAACGTTTAAAGAAGCACTTGTTAAAAGGTCAATTACAAACTTAACGTTGCCGGGCAGTAATACCCCTCGCTTTATTTTCCCTTATTAAGAAAGCAGAATTACTGACAAACTTCAGAAATTCAAACTCCCTTATACAACTTCCCTTAAAGTACATATAACGAAAACAGTTACCAATAAAGGGTGACTTAATGACACTTCAACACTAGTGCCAAGCTAAGATCCATTTACATAATTTGATAGAACCACTTGCATAAAAAGAATTACAACAGAAACACTAATCTTTAAAAATGAATGTTCATGTGCTCAGACGTGTTAATAAAAGAGTACTAGTAAGAGCTGTGCAAGGAAATCAGCAGATGCTATACAATTAAAATTTAGCCAGTTGCCAGTTGCTAATATTTAAGGAAACAGGTTCGTATAAGAACAGGTTACATAGTATGTATGTTTACATATCTACCAGCTTAACCCACCTAAACTTTGGAAGGCGGTATGTGAACAACCCTGAGTAGTGGCCAGGTTCTTAAACACTGCCAGGCCAAGACCTCGGATGACATTTCAATCCCTGCAAGGGGCTGGCACAAAGAAAGGTTTTTGCACGAATCACAAAGACATTACAATAACTATGAAACATAGAAACACTCGGCAAAACCTTTGACTCAATATATGGCTAAGTGTGTAAAGGAACACTGAAACGTCCCATTAGAAAAAATTATAAATGACTGAGCTTAAACTGACACACAATATTTTTAGCGCAACACAATCTGACTTTCAATAATTCCTACAAAATAATGGCCCTGACTAACAATAACCTATACCTTTCATGACTCACTTACCTCGCAAAAATCTTTGTTACTCGAACTACTGCAATACAACGAGCGCCACTACTGCCAGCTGAATAAAAGATTCAACCTACTGAAGGCACTAACTACTGAGAGGCATAGTTAGCAAATGAAAGATTTTGATAGAGAAACAACCTTAATACTGTTCAAAAGTCACAATATATATATATATATATATATATATATATATATATATATATATATATATATATATATATATATATATATCAGTTTATGACATCCAGTCTTACAAATTTACTGTCTCTGATGGACACATGTCCAGATCATCCGCTGTCAAAACTTGGCCATCTCACTCCCCTCATCCACCACTGCTGGCGGTTCACCTCCAACTGCGCAACACTACATGCTTTTAACAGCCAACTGCCCAACGCTACAATAGCAAATTCCAACAACGCAAACCAGCCACAGAGTGCACACAGCACAGTCGGTGATTTTCACATAGAGCGCTACATGGCGTTACCAACATAAAAACCTAAACAGCCTACTTACATAGCCCCCACGCTCCCCACAAAAAATTTTACAAATTGATTTGGGCAGTGGCCAATACAGATTTGAAAAAAAAATTTCATAATTACAATAACAAAGAAATCAAATGCACACACTTAATGATACAATGTTGGTCAAAAACTAAATTTTCTCACAGTCCATAACACAGTCCTGATCATTCATCACAGTAAAATTGCAGTGTTTTTTCTCAAAGCCTGAGCAGTAAAAGAAAATGCACACGGAAGTAGTGGATTTCCATGCAGTCTTGAAGAAGTATTGTTGTCCTTCCAACAGAAAGACAATGCTAACTTTTGACATGCAGACTGGTAATGGGTCACAACAGAACAAACACACAGCAGAGTCAGTCGAAGTTTTAAAGAATATTGGTAGGTAGGTCATCACAGAGCAGACCCACTGTATTCCTGGTAGAGATTATGGTATTGGTGGACCACCAGAGTTGCAGACCCACTGCAGTCCTTGTAGAAATAATGGTATTGGTGAGCCATCAAAGAAGCAGACCCACTGTAGTCCTTGTAGAGACGGCCATCAGCCATCTGTTACAACTGTGCAGGTTCACAATCACCATCGAAGAGTCTTGCGGATAATATAGGAAGTCCATAAACCATCACTTGTGCACCCACAAAGTTTTTGGAATTGTCCTTAGAACCAGCAATGCTGTTAAGCAGTCCCTTGCTGACTTATTAACACAGTGCAAACACTAACAGTCCCAACTTCTCACATATTGTACATATACAGTGAAATGAATGCTTACAAGTTACTTAATTTGATGAACTGATGTCAATTACAATTTTATAACATGAGAATACTATTACAAATGTACAAAGTACATCATTAAAGAACATAACACTACAAATAACTTTTGTAGTAGTACAGGCTTTACAAAAGAATAGAAATAGACATATACATCAATGTTACAGGAATTATGACATAAGTAAATATATAAAATAATGAGAATAGTTTTCAAAACATTAATTTCACACATGAGCATTAAAACAGAACAGAATAAATAATGTCTAAACACCTTTACAAGGAAAATAACATATTATTAGAAAAATTCTACAACAAAACTCATATCTGATTAACACATAAAGACAGGAAGAACACAAATACACAAGGGTCCACAAAAACATAGTGGAATAACACAAAAGGAAAGGACAGGGTTTGTTTTCAGTGTAACATTTGGTACTGCAGTCCAACCCAAAACTTCATTCCATAGATCTTTCCTCTTATTTCAACATTTGTTTCCAACAAAAAATCCTATCCAAACATGTTTTCTGTATTCTATTCATATTCTCTGTCAAAATAGTTATTGTCCTCTGTACACTACTTTTTTCTTATAGCTTCTCAATGCATTTCTTCAAATTCGTCACAGTAAGTTTCTTATATAGTCTACCCCCTCTTAAGCTAACTTAAATCTACTTAGCTCAGATATATATACTACAGGATAAGGCAATGCAGCAGCACAAAACAATTAACACAAACAGCAATGACAAAAAAAATGAAAATTGGCAAAGCAAGCAGCTGTGTATCTAAATTACCAAAGCAAATGCAACATTACAACTAATATGAGCCCATGTGCAGCAACAAGAAAAATAAATCAGCAGTAAAACTGGCTTAACAGAGTAATACAAAGTGACATTCAGTAACACTATGCCTGGCAAACAGCAGCAGCAAATGCAATAACTTATACCTAAATATTACATAGCTCAAGCAGAAAAAATAGTACACTAAAGACAACAATGCAGATAAGGGAAATGTCTATTCACATCTTGGTGTCTATGTCATTAAAGTGGTGCACCACAACAAGTTATTCTACCAAAAACATTACCAAGTAGTTGAAAAGAAAATTATGTATGCAGTTACTGTTACTAATCCCTTCTTATTGTTCTTTCCTTTCCAAGTGCTCCTTTTTCGAAGAATGTGGATCATAAAATTATTATTTCATAGATCTGTTGACAGAAAGTGTTCACATTAGCAAATGCATTTAATTTTATTTTATAAAACAAATGCTGCAACACAACTGGAAAACAGATATCAAATGGTATAAGCAACTATGTAAAGCAAACCATAGAAACACCATTCAATAGCCATGTGGCATTTCATAAATCAGTAGAAATTCTCTCAACTCTTGTAGAAAGGCACTTGTCATAATCAGGTGTGCAGATGTAAGAATATTTCCCATCAATTGAGAAGCATTTCAGTAAGTAGCACAAAGTACGATATGTTTCCAAGTAATGAGCGTGTCGTATTTGTGATGCTTTCTACAAAGGAATTTCAATAGCGACGTTAATGGTCTCTTTTTTTTCTCCGCCTAATGGCTTTTTCTCCAGGCAGGTGCCACAGCTGGGCGCCCACTGAACTTTCTTACCGAAATATTCACGACAGCAGTGTCAGTCTCATATAAAAAAATTTCACACGTTGAGAATTTGCGTTACAAATGTGTAGAAACAAAATCCTATAAATATAACAGTGTCCAAAAATGTTTCACCGGCATTGTGATACATTCACGCATGTACACACATTTCATACCTCTTAAAGTACAATTCTTGGTGTCCAACATTCTTTTTCACAAATCAGAGTCGCTAACCACTACTCATTATTCCTTACTTTATTACACACATACATATTCGTCGACACTTATTCAATGTTTCATCATAATAAATACATAGCATAATCAAATTCCTCATTCAGCATCAGCTTATTGATCATAAACATACCTAAACAGCATAATACACACCGTCGCCGTAACAATAACATCATAACACCTCAGTCTAATCTCAAAAACGTCGTAGCTTTCTGCAATAATTTCAAAAACTAAAAAAAATTCTCAGCTCATTTCAGTAATGTCACCTACCTCAAACGTACTTTAAAATCATTATCCCATACCACATACATAATTCAAAGCTCTCATAGTGTCATAATGGTTCCGAAAAAATATAAGCAGTTCACAAAGTACAGACGAAATACAATGTCATAAGTATGAAGTTATCCAACTGTGTAATCGCGTAAACACGTGTTACTGACATAGTAAAAAAATGTTTGTTTCTCTGTTAAACAATCAGATAGCTGTGTAATTCTGTGTTAGAGAAATATGGTACCGATGTGTAAAGTTGTTTAAGCAAATACCATATTAGCTAGGGCTCCTTGTGTTTGTCACACACATGGTACACAAAGTAAGCGTGTACCCCCATGAGGATTAATGTAATTAAACCCTCAGGTGTTACAGATTATGGAAATCGAATGAAATGTATCACGGAAAACCTTTGTATCATTTTAATTCAAAAATCTTTAAAAATAAATATTTTATGTACAAAATTAATCACTCAAATACGTGTCCTTTAGCGCTAAATGTGCGTCTTGATGTTAGATAATTCTGTGGAAGTGTAGTAGCTATGGCCCTCCGAAAGCTAAGTTCTGCAGGAGTCAATGTACATACCTCATCGTAAACAAAAGTGAAATGCTATGCGTATAGATATCGTAGTTATTACGTACATTACCGTGATCTAGAAAGTACTATACTGTAACGTATTGTTGTGCTACGAAAAAGGATGTCTCATTGTAGCTATACCACAAAAGTTACTACTAAAACATGTTTTACTTTCCAGAAGAATTCAGAAAAACTGTGCAGATATGAAACAGATACAGCACAAAAGCAACAATGTAAATTGTGTCACACATTAGTAGCGTCGTGATATAATCGTGTAGCTGTCAAAGAAACCAAATATTACGTCAAGGTTTATAAATTATATAAAAAACAGCTACCAGCCACATGTATGGTTTAAATAGGTTTATTATCTTCAGACCATGACCGGTTTCGGATTTTTCTTTACAAATCCATCTTCAGATGGCAGTACAAGCATTCTTAGATGGACCTAGTTTTGTTTTTGTTATTCGTTTGCTGCACTGGGAGAGAAAAGAAATATTTTGTTGTCATATCGGTAATGGTATTTTTGCGAAAGATTTACTTCTTTTATAAAATCTAATTGCTCATGAGATGGTTTTATAAACATTAGTAAACTTGAGGTTAGTGTAGTTCTGCCTGACGAAATATTCGTGTGTTTATGTTTTCGAACGCAAGCTTAATACACTTTTCAATATGCACTATGTGAGTGCTATTCCAGTCAATGGACGTCACTTTCAACCTCATCATCTTAATTACACATGCAGCACACACGAATAACGTTGACAAAACGTGGCCCAGCTTCATATTAAAAACGAGAACAATATTTGCAAAGAGCTTACAGTCATAACGATGTTAACTTACAGATGCTGTATAGTCGATATGGGTACAGTAAAATATCTCTTTGCTATTGTATGAAATTAATCTAAAACGGAATAAATAAAATTACATACAAATAAGATTACAAACATTATATGTAGTACAGAATTACTGTGTGTTACTAATTAGTTGTTACAATAGTGGGAGATAAATTCTAATATATGACATAATAAGCAATGCACATGTTTTCATTATGCAATTTTTCAATGACATATAAGCAGTTTTTGGGGCCTGTATACTGAATGTTTTTGATGGAATATTAGGCTTAAGTTAGTTTAAAAAAGTGAAAGCTTCTTCAAAGTTATTTAGGAAGGGGGTGTTAACTGACTTTGTCTGTTCATTCAAAACGAGATCAGGGAACCTGTTTTTATGTGTATGAATCTCTATCTCCTCTAGGAGATTCAATGTGAAACCTTTGTCTTTGAGGTGTAATATCTGCAGGTTGTTTTCTATATTCTCAACTGTATGATTGTTTTCTGCAAGATGGGTGGCAAAAGCAGATTTGCTTAGGTTTTTCAGACATAGGGCATCAAGGTGTTCCTTGAATCTTGTTTCAAAAGCTCTACCTGTTTGGCCAATGTAGAATTTAGGACAGTTGTTACACTTGAGTTTATAAATTCCAGATCTTTTATGGGGTATGCTATTGTGTGGGAGTGGGTGTATGACTCTTTGTTGGCGTTTATTATTGGTAGTGAAACTGATTTTGACATTCTTCTTCTTGAATGAATTGGAAATTTTGTATGAAAGTGCGCCTATAGATGGTAGGGCTACATATTTTACAGATTTTTTGTGTTTCATAGTTATTGTGGCTGTTGCTTGTTGCAAAGACTTATTGCTAGCAATTTTTTCTTTTGTTTTTTGAGGGAGTGTGTCTGTGATTGAAGCATCAGAGCCATTATTTTGGGCAATTGATTTGATTATGCTGATTTCTTTGTGCTGTTCTGTGGGGGTGAGGGGGACTTCATGCATACGATGGAGCATTGACCGGAAATTAGCCATCTTATGTTGGTTCGGGTGGCAGGATGTGTTTGTTACTGATGTTAACATCTGTAGTTGCTGGTTTTCGAAAGATACCAAAATGGTGTTTGTTATTTATGTTTGATATTTTGAGGTCCAGAAAATTGATGCTATTATTTATTTCATGCTCCATTGTGAATTTGATGTTGTTGTGTAATTTGCTCAGATCTTCAGCTAAGGCATCAATTTCGCTGCTGTTACCATCAAAAAGTAATAGAGTATCATCTACGTATCTCTTGTAGTAAATTATTTTACTGTTCATTTGGTTATTGGATGAGAAGAACTTTTGCTCAAGATGGTTAATGTAAATATCAGCTAATAATCCAGCGAGACTGCTACCCATTGCAAGGCCATCATTTTGTTTATAGACTTTATTATTGAAGGTGAAGTAATTATTAGACAAAACAAGTGTGAGGATCTCTATTAACTCATATATTTCTGGTAGATTGATCTTTTTGTGTTTTAAAAGGTTACTTTTTATTATGTTAATTGTTTCATCTACTGGGATGTTAGTGTATAGGTTTACAATATCTAGTGAGGCAAATCTAGCTGTTGGTGGTATGTGGATGTCTTTGATATGTTCTATAAGGTCCACTGTGTTTTTAACTGTATAACTACGCTCGAAACTGTAGTAAGTGGTAAGGAGATCCTTCAATTTTCTGCTTATGTAGTATACTGGGCTGTTTCTTGAGTTCACAACAGGATGTATGGAGGAATTTTCTTTGTGGATCTTAGGCTGTGACCGAAGTTTCGGTGCAGTTGGATTCATGGTAATGCAGTCCTGAATTTCATATTTATTTAAAAGGGATTCAAAACTGTTGAGTAATTTACAAAGTTTAGCTTGAAATTTTGCTGTGGGGTCTGATTCTAGTTCTGTGAAGTTATTGGACTGAAAAAATTCAAGAGTTTTTTCAATGTATTCTGATTCATACAAAACAACAACTGAATTTCCTTTATCAGCCTTTACCATGAGAGCTTTGTTAGCAGTAAGTTTATCATTGATGTCTTTAAGAATTTTTTGTTCATTGTTAATTATATTATTTTTTGAAAGCATGTGTTTAGTGATGAGTTTGTTGGCTTGATATGGCAACGCATTTTTCTCATTAGACTTAAGTTTGGTAGTGTCACATGCCAGTTTTGTAGCTGCTAGTAGGTCTTTTATGTTCTTATTAGTTGGTAGTGTCACATGCCAGTTTTGTAGCTGCTAGTAGGTCTTTTATGTTCTTATTAATTAATCTTGGGGCAATATTATGCTTGAAGCCTTTATCTAAGAGGTTAAGTTGATTGGGATTTAACGAAATATCTGTTGTGTTTACCACTCTGTTATAGAATATGTGCTTCTGGTGTTCCCCAGTGTTACTTGGTTCCTTTGATTTAAGCTGAATGAGGGATTTTAACTTGGTCTTGTGCCTAGAAGAGATTTGTTGTTGTTCTCTGCTAAGAGCATGATTAATATGGTGTGCTACATATATGAACCGTAGAGGAGGCATACACTCACTCCCACACAATAGCATACCCCATAAAAGATCTGGAATTTATAAACTCAAGTGTAACAACTGTCCTAAATTCTACATTGGCCAAACAGGTAGAGCTTTTGAAACAAGATTCAAGGAACACCTTGATGCCCTATGTCTGAAAAACCTAAGCAAATCTGCTTTTGCCACCCATCTTGCAGAAAACAATCATACAGTTGAGAATATAGAAAACAACCTGCAGATATTACACCTCAAAGACAAAGGTTTCACATTGAATCTCCTAGAGGAGATAGAGATTCATACACATAAAAACAGGTTCCCTGATCTCGTTTTGAATGAACAGACAAAGTCAGTTAACACCCCCTTCCTAAATAACTTTGAAGAAGCTTTCACTTTTTTAAACTAACTTAAGCCTAATATTCCATCAAAAACATTCAGTATACAGGCCCCAAAAACTGCTTATATGTCATTGAAAAATTGCATAATGAAAACATGTGCATTGCTTATTATGTCATATATTAGAATTTATCTCCCACTATTGTAACAACTAATTAGTAACACACAGTAATTCTGTACTACATATAATGTTTGTAATCTTATTTGTATGTAATTTTATTTATTCCGTTTTAGATTAATTTCATACAATAGCAAAGAGATATTTTACTGTACCCATATCGACTATACAGCATCTGTAAGTTAACATCGTTATGACTGTAAGCTCTTTGCAAATATTGTTCTCGTTTTTAATATGAAGCTGGGCCACGTTTTGTCAACGTTATTCGTGTGTGCTGCATGTGTAATTAAGATGATGAGGTTGAAACTGACGTCCATTGACTGGAATAGCACTCACACAGTGCATATTGAAAAGTGTAAGCTTGCGTTCGAAAACATAAACGCACGAATATTTCGTCAGGTAGAACTACACTAACCTCAAGTTTACTAATGTTTATAAAACCATCTCATGAGCAATTAGATTTTATAAAAGAAGTAAATCTTTCGTAAAAATACCATTACCGATATGACAACAAAATATTTCTTTTCTCTCCCAGTGCAGCAAACGAATAACAAAAACAAAACTAGGTCCAACTAAGAATGCTTGTAACTGCCATCTGAAGATGGATTTGTAAAGAAAAATCCGAAACCGGTCATGGTCTGAAGATAATAAACCTATTTAAACCATACATGTGGCTGGTAGCTGTTTTTTATATAAATTATAAACCTTAAGTGGAACAGCCACGTTTCTTAACATGTCGACTTTCGACAAAATAGCGAAATACTACGTCATCTTTAATCTCACAGAAAGTACTTCATTTCAAGTAAACCAAAATGTTGCATTAAAATCTCATTAGCAGTATATGTTCTAAGTATGTACACCTTAGAATCGTTATGTAATCATGCAACTAACAAGCAAGAATGTACACACACAGTAACACTGTGTCCTCTGTCACTATAACAATGCATTTGTAATTACTTGTCTAAATAAGTTCCCTAGGTTCTTGATTGGATAGTTAACTTTAGAACATAGTTGCATGTTAACAGTTTCTAAGTGTGACAAAGAGTACTAGTAACGTGAAGTGAAAAACTGTATAGCAAAGACTAAATTGAAAACAGATTATCTCTCAATAAACGGTTTTACATGTGAAATGTGGTGCAATCTTTTAGTCTTCCTAGCACGCAGAGTTCCTACTGCAACACAATTATCGTGTGGTATACGTCGGATTCTGTAAGGTCCATTGTAAATCAGAAAGAATTTGTCACTCAAGTGTTTCTTCTTATGTGACAATGAATGAGCTTTAATGAGAACTTTCTGACCAATACATAATTCCTTTGCGTTTGCTTTACCGTGTTGTTTTCTCCTTTTGTCTGCTGCAGATTTTATGTTTCTAATAGTGAAATCAGTTATGTCTTTGTGTCTACGTTTACGTGTATTCGGAAAGGTACAATCTCTCTGATTCTATTCGGTGGTTCTTCATTCTTCAGTACAAGAATAGGTGGTAAAGCAGTGGAGTCATGAGGCATTTCATTCAGCACGTTTTGAAATAAGTGTAAATATCTGTCCCAATACTGATGCTTTCTGTGACAATAAAGTCTGCAAAGCTTATTGATTTCTTTCATAATCTGTTCAGACGGGTTACAGTGTGGTGAGTACAATGAAATAAAAATAGGTTTGATTTTATGATTCCGAAGCATGTGTGACCAAACAGCAGACTTGAATTGTGGTCCGTTATCTGAAATGACTTAACTAACGTGTCCAAGTTCACGTAAGAAATTATTAACAAAAGCGTTGGGTACAGACCGTCCAGTGGCTTTACGTAACAGTGTGAAAGAAACAAATTTTGAAGTAAGTTCAACAGAAACTAGAACGTACGAAAATCCATTCAATGTTCTGACAAGGGGTCCCAAGAGACCAACAGCCACAAATTCTTAAAATTTAGAAGGAATGATAGAAAATAACGTAGCACGATGTGAGATGGCAGATGGTTTAGCTTTTTGACAAAGTTTACAAATAGACAAGACTCTTCGAATTCTCTTTTCCATATTGTTAAAATAACGAATCGTCCAAAGAATATGATAACATTTTCTTGGACCAAAATGTGCGTAGCTGAAATGAATGTACCAACTGAGCTCATTAACAAAATCGTCAGGAATGCAAAGTACCCATAGCTTGTCATCAACAGAGCAGCGTTTGAAGAGTATGTTGTTTCTAATCAGATAATAATGCCGAATTTGTGTGTGTGTCTTTTCATGCCATTTACTTTTGATGTCTTTCCAAATCGGATCTTTATCTTGTTCATGAGCAATGTCCTTTAAAGATGTGGTGATGAAGCTTTCGAAGGTGACTTGCTGAATGTAAAGAATACTGAAATTTTTCTCGAGGTTGCCTTCTGTGTTACTTTTCTCAAGCCCAGCCGGTACGCGTGACAGTGCGTCCGCAACAATGTTCTCCTTGCCGGGAATGTAGACTATTGTGAAGTGGAATTCTTGCAGAAACAATGTCCAACGTTTCAACCTGTCATAATTTAATTTTGAAGACATAAGAAATTGTAATGCACAATGATCGCTGTATACTTTTACGTGCTTACCAGAAAGAAAGAAACGGAATTTGTTAAATGCCCAAACGATAGCTAAAGCTTCTAATTCAGTAACGGAATAATTTTTTTCAGATTTTGTTGTCACTCGGCTAGCAAAAGCAATGGTTTCTGAACAGTAGTGTCATTTTCTATGGCTTCTTGAAATAAATGGGCACCAAGACCAACTTTAGAAGAATCCGTGCTAAGTCAGAATTCTTGTGACAGATCTGGATGAGCTAGTATTGGCGCGTTAAGTAGCGCTTCTTTCAAAGAATTTAATTCCAGCTGTGCCGTTTGTCCTAGTTCCAAATAGTATTTTTTCCAGTGAGAGAACAAAGTTTTGGTGTAACTAGAATTTGCATATTCACAAACAGACGGTAAAAATTTACGAGACCTAGAAAAATGCGGACTTGTTTTTTTTTGTGGATGGAACTGGAATGGCTCTGATTGCTTCTAACTTTTCAGGATCCAGTTGAATGCCTTCAGAAGACATAATATGTCCCAAAAACTTCACCTTTGTCCTACCGAATTCAGACTTTTCCAAGTTAACTGTAATTCCAGATTCTGCAAAAATACGTAACACACTGTTGAGGATGCGATTATGTTGTTCCCATGAGGCTTATGCTATCAAAATATCGTCCACATATGAGGTGATGTGACGTTTTAAGAACTCAGGTAATATGGAAATTAGCCCGTGAATGAATGCTGCCGAAGAAATGTTCAAACCAAAAGGAAGTTTCCGAAACTGATAACAAACGCCGAAACAAAGGAAGGCTGTGTATTTTCTACGTTATGGATGAAGTTAGATCTGATAAAAGCTGGATCTGAGATCAATAGGAGACAACACTTTTACACCATTAAAATTTTGAAGAAGTTCTTCCAACGTTTGCGGCCTGTCTGTTTCAGGAATGATGAGAGTATTGATTTGTCTCGCATCTAAGACAAGCCTGATTGATCCATTTTTTTTTTCTCAACAACATGTAATGAGGTTACTGCAGGCTCAATAATGCCCTCGTCAAGCATAGATTGTATTTCTGTTCTAACATGGTCCCTATAATGTGCCGGAATTATGTATGGTATAACACAAAATTTAGTATGCTCACGAACACGAAATTGGTATTGAAATGCCTTGATTGTTCCTGTTTTGTGAGTAAAAACTGTGGAATATGCTTGTAAAATCTCAAAAAGGTCCTGCCTATCAGTGTCATTACAATTCTAGATTGTTTGAATTTTATTCTGAATTAACTAATTACTATCAAATACGCCGTCGATATCATCCCTGTCACTACTTGCAGAGTGATTGTTAGTGTCTAGTTCCGTAGAAAATTCCGAACTGTTGTCTAACAGGAGGTAAAGTCGATTAATTTCCTCATCATGGTTTAAGAGCCAATCTTCAGATTCCAAAGCTATTGACTTACCTTCTTTCTCTAAACATATTTCAGTATCGTGAAAGTTTAAGATTGCTTTGTACTCATTCAAAAAGTCTACTCCAAATATAATTTCCGTCGACCATAATGGAACAATAAGAAAGTTCATAGAGAAGCTGTGGCTTTGACAAAAGAATTCTAAGTTGGTTTGTTGGCGTACATCTACACTTTTTCCAACGACTGCACCTTGTAATTTAATCTTACGTAACGGAAGTGTGGGGCAATCGTTCGATTTGTTGCATTTGCTAAAGGCTGTTTCACTAATTACTGAAATAGGAGTGCCAGAGTCAAGTATTGCCGTACATTTTACGTCGTTTACTGTAATGTGAATTGCAGGATATGCAATGTTGTTATGTTTTACATCATGTTCCTGGAGTAAGATGTCCCTAATATCTTCCATTTTTATTCAATTACTAGCCACGGCAGCTACGTCGTCAGCTTCATAAGTACGTTTTGTGGCTGCCAGCGGTGTGAGTCATTGCCTATTATCTCTTTGTTGGCGCGCATCGTTATTGGGATATCGAGATCTAGCTTTTACAAATTCTCCTTGTCCAGAGGGTCCCGCCAGTTCTGATGAAATTCAGATCTGTCGTTTTGTCGATAGTTTACGTAGTTTCTTTTTTGTCGGTCATGTGGTGGAGAATTTTTCCCGGAATCGTAACTGCACGGTGGACCGTTGCGTCTCAAGTTATTCTGTCTCCCTTGATAATAATTATTTTGGTTCCCATATTGTCTGTGTCTCTGATTGTCTCTGTGATAGTCATTACCGTGAGGAGGTGATCTTTCCCTGTAATTATTACTACTCTGCCAACAGTTGTCATACGGGTGGTGTCTGTTTTGGTCACGATTTACATTGTAAGAATAGCCTTGTCGTGTCCAGTTATTATTTCTGTCATCGCGGAATTGTGACGGATGTGACCTGCAATTGTTGT
Organism: Schistocerca nitens; assembly: GCF_023898315.1. Taxonomy (NCBI): domain Eukaryota; kingdom Metazoa; phylum Arthropoda; class Insecta; order Orthoptera; family Acrididae; genus Schistocerca; species Schistocerca nitens. The sequence goes on from NC_064615.1 coordinate 707,924,485, forward strand.
GCTCCTGTTTTCGAGTCCCGCGATTGTCAGTGTCAATTTCCAATTCTTGTAACAGTCCCTGAAAAGCTTCAATGTCGTCTTTGCAACGTCCCGCCAAAATAATATGTCGTAAAGGTTCAGGCAATTTGATTAAGCAAATGCGGATGAGTTCTGAGGGGCTGTATGGGTTTGAAAGATACTGATTCTTATGTAACATGTCTTCGAAATATTGGACAAGACTGGAAAATTCAGATTGTTCGAAATGTTTCATCATTATGATGCTATGTTTTACTCGGTCTTATGTAGCTTGAGACCAATATGCTGAGAGGAAGGCATGATAAAATTCTCCTTCACTGTGACAATCGTGAATGACGAATCGCATTCTTACAGCTGGTTTATTCTCTAAGTAGCCACACATAAACTCTAACCTGTGCTCCAATGACCATTTGGGAGGAAAACAATGAGAGAATTGATGGAGACATGCTTGAGGATGAATGTCGTTGCCAGAATTCTTAAATGTTTTGAATTTACGTGTAGTAATGAACAGCTTATAGTCAAAATCATCATGTCGGCGAGTCGCATATCGGTCATTGTTACTTCGTTTCGGCGGTTCCATCTCAAAATTCGGCGTACCTTGCCAATTTCTTTCATAATTTCCGAAGTGCCCTGTGTTATTATTTTGTTACTGTTCCGTATTTCTATGTCCCTCTTCCCGTGTTGGAATGCGAGTCTCCTCTGAAATATGTAATTCTTGTATTATTTGTGCCAACTGATCTTGTACTTCCCGGATTTCTCTTTTGTGTTGCGTATTAATTTGATTGTGATTTTGTTTGAATTTCCTAATTTGTTCGTATTATTCTGTGTCATTGAAGGCTACGGGTCTTGTGTCATTCAGATTATCATTTACCTTTTTAGATAAGTTAGTGATCTGGTCCGAAAGTTCGGCTACTTTCTCCGATAGTGAACTGATTTCCTCAGTGTGTTTTTCTTAACCAAGTTTCAGAGTGTCCATTTGTGTTGAAACTTGGTTGAGTTTTGCAAGTTGCGCAACCGAATCAGTAGATGCAACTGAGTCAATTTTAGCTTGCAAGTCTCGTGATTTTCATGAACAATAGTTTGCTGTTCTTTTATGGCTGCTTCGTGATTCTGTAATGCATTTTCATGACGCGAAAAAATAGGCTGAAAATGCTCACAAATTTGTGTTTTTACGTCATTACAGACTTTTTGACATTTAGATTCGATTTTAAGGAACTCAGCAGTTAAAGCTTCACGTGTTTGTTAAAGCGTGGTGTCTTTTGAAGCTGTTGCTGTGTTTGTCTCTGATTTTGTTCCATTGTGTCTAACTTTTGAAGCTTTTGTCCCATTTGTTGCATTAATTGTAATAACAATGTACTGGTGTCTGAAACATGTTCTTCAGTCATATTCGCCAGTGCATTTGAACCGGCAATATTTGAATTTTGAAAAGCAGAAAATGTGTCTTGACTTATTTGAGAAAACGGTGAAGCGGCAAAAAATGAATCTACAGTATTTGCAAGATTGTGTCCTGTCATTTCGGAATGGTGAGGCGAGTTGTTGCCGACCGATCGATCGATAATGCTTCCCTGTTCACTACTTGTTTCACTGTCTACACCATTCTTTGCCGCCCGCTCCATTTCCCTATGCACAAATACCAAATTATTGCTCTGAATACCTGTTAATTCGTTACACGGTGGTGCTGTTAAGCTATGCTCGTCGTCACTATTATTTCTCAGTTTACTTTGGAGCCTAGTATTACGTTTTTCACACGCCATTATTGTCACAATATTTCACACGATAACACAGAAAAGCACAATTTGAGGAGCAAAATTAGAAAACACATTAACATAGCTCTGAAAATAATATCTAGTTAACTGCAAGCGCAGCTGCGAAATATTTGGTGCAAATCTACATGCATGCCACAACTATTTTACTGTATAATAATGAAAAACTACAACTACAAAGGAAATTATCTCTATAATTACGTGCTAGCAGTAAACAATAGCTACACTAATTACACAAACTACAAGAAAAAATCAGAAGATTCCAGTGAGGTATCCTCGGCGAAGGGTCGACATATGAAAAGTCCCCTTAGAAAAATTATAAATGACTGTGCTTAATCTGACACACAATATTTTTAGTGCAACACAATCTGACGTTCAATAATCCTTATAAAAGAATGGCCCTGACTAACAATAACCTATACTTTTCATGAGTCACTTACCTCACAAAAATCTTCGTTACTAGAATTACTGCAATGCAGCGAGCGCCACTACTGCCAGCTAAATAAAAGATTCTAACTACCGAAGCCACTAACTACTGATAGGCATAGTTAGCAAATGAAAGATTTTGATAGAGAACAAACAATGTATTTACCTTAATAGTGTTCAAAAGTCATACTATGTCAGTTCATGACATCCAGTCTTACAAATTTACTGTCTCTGATGGACACACGTCCAGATCATCCGCTCTCAAAACTCCGCCATCTCACTCCCCACATCCACCACTGCTGGCGGCTCACCTCCAATTGCGCAACGCTACATGCTGTTAACAGCCAACTGCCCAACAGTACAATAGCAAATTGAAACAATGCAAACCAGCCACAGACTGCACACAGCACAGTCAGTGATTTTCATATAGAGCGCTACATGGCGTTACCAACATAAAAACCTAAACAGCCTACTTACAACACGTTACACTATCATCAAATTCGTAACTTTTACCTTAAGTATTTTACACATGGACAACTGTATTAATAGATTGCAGGCTTAAAAAACGCCAACATAAATTCATTTGATTACAAGAAACAAAAAGCACTAGAAAAACTTGCGAGAAAGCTTTCAAATAACGGCTACCATTCAACTAGGCCAAATGAACTCTTCCACACCATCTTCAAATATGGAAGTCTCACCATAATAATAAAATTTAAATGCCTTTGAGTGCGTCGGTCAACAAAACACAATTACGACAACTTACTCATATCACGTACACAATACGAAGGAGTGGGTCCCACAGCTTCACCGCTTCACTTCAGATTTTGTTCCCAGCGCAGTCACAGAACTTGTATCTTTATGCTGCCCATGTGACCAAAACGCCTGACCAACTTCACACGACAACATATAACGGCCATGACGCTCGTTCTGTAGCCGTTGACACTCGTCTCACAGCGAATGTCACGAGATCTCGAGGGTTACCCGTCGAAAACTCACAACCAACTCGCTTCGCCCGCCGACCCAGAAGATAAGACAAGCGAAAAGCAAAGATACTTTAGCTCAACCACAATCGATCTCAACGATGCTTGAACAAAATAACATTGGCGCCAGCTCGCCACGGTTCAATACTTACTATAAAAGTAATACAATATGAGTTATGAGCCGAAACGTTGATTTTGATGAAAAAAAATAACAGTAGCGGCAGTATTGAACAATAAACAACAAAAACTATCTTTAGATATTTGATTCTCATCACATTTAATGTAAATAACAGTAAATAATGGTAGTGTTGATTATTTTCTTTATAAAGATGTAAATAACTAAGAAATGCCAACGGCCTTGCCTCGGTTCCCGTTACATCAGCGAAGTTAAAAAAAAAAAAACCGGGCGTGGCTGGTACTTGGATTGGTGACCGCCCGGGTACTTTGCATGCTGTTGAAAATTTTTCCTTTGCCTTTCCGGTAAAGAGAATGGGTGCGGGGCGAGATTGGTTGGGGTGATAATGGTGGTGAGTAGAGCTTGTGCCAATTTCCTAGATTAAATTCCAAATCTTTCCGCAGCGCCTCATGGGGTTAGGGCATGTGACATTGTTGATGGTGATCCGTCCATTCTTTGGGGAGTTAACCTTATCTGACCTTTGGTAACTACATAGATCTCCTAGCTATAAACAGACGCAAACTTCTCGAATCATTTACATAGAGCAGATAATCAGTAATCACAAGTCTGTAATAGCATCCATGGCTACATGTATTAGGAATTTTAAGAAAGATCGGAAAATATTTTTCCATAGGCAAGGTGATACGATGCAAATTACAGAGTAGCTAAATAGTCATCAAGTACTCAGCGCTGAATTCAAAGGTGTATAGCACAAATGGAAAAGGAAGTATTCATAAGAAACATTCAATAAGCGCTAGACAAGTACGTTACGTGGTTTAATAGCCGTATTAGAAATCTGCTACGTAAAGAAATGTGAGCTTCATCACAGATTCAAGAGAAGTCAAAACCTAACTGACAATCAGAAGCTGAATGAAGCGAAAATGAGGGTAACGAGAGCAGTGAGAGAAGCGTTGTCAGTCGATCCCGCACTTCCACTTAGTGAAAAAACTACGATCTTACCAATTATCGTACGAGCCGGAGGGGTCAGGGATTTTTTCTGCCTCGAGGTGACTGGGTGTTGTGTGTCATGCATCATCATTTCATCATCATTAACTCGTAAACAGCCGAAGTGGCGTCAACTAAAAAGGACTTGCAATACGGCGCCGAACTCCCCCGTATGGGGCCTCCCGGCCAACTATGCCATACGATCATTTTATTTTGTGACTGGTTTCAAGGCTTCCTTGCAGAGATAACTCAAAACGTCTCTCTTAACGGAACAAAATCGGCAAATTTAAAGATCATTTCGGAAGTACCCCGAACGATGTGTATCTTGATCACAGTGCACATACATGATCTAGTAGTATGCACTGGAACTCCTAGAAGATTTTTGAGAGATAATGAAGCTGACTATACAAAGATATCAACGCCACAATATTTTAACGATTTGCAGAAGGACCTAAGAGGATTGATGGATAATGAACGTCAATAAATATAATATACCGTACACACATAGAGAAAGAAATCCACAACTGTACAACTACGCTACTGGTGACAAATATCTGAAAACAATAACCACCGTAACACATCTAGGAGTATCTTTGCGGAGCGCCCTGAAGTGGAATGTTGATGTAAAACAAACAGTAAGGAAAGAATTGACAGGCTCAGATTCATTGTCGCTTGTTCGGTCGATTCTTGAGTGTTGTTCATCAGTCCGAGATCCTTACCAGGTAGGAATGATAGTAGGGGCATAGGGGATCCAGCCTTTCTTCACGGGATCTTTCAGTCCGCGGGATAGCGTCTTACAGATCCTCAACAAAGTCTAGTGGCTGACGTTACAAGAGTGGCGTTGTGCACCATGGAGAGTTTTGCTATTGAAATTTCGAGAAGGTATTTCCCGTAGAGGGACATCACGTTACTTCCTGTCTTATATGTCTCGTGAAATGACCACAATGGGGAAATTCGATAAATTAGAGCTAATACAGAGGGTTACCGGCAATCATTCTTCCCATTACCTATTCTCGAATGGAATAAGGAAAGGGGGGTCAGTCTGTGTTACGAGAAGAGCACACCGCCACACATCATCGAGGCTCACTTCGAAGCGATAGTCATGAGTGAAGACAGTTCTACGCCAATCAATGTGATTTGAAGCCAAAGACGTGTATGGGGACGCCCCGGACAGAGGTGTGATACCACCCTGTCACCAGCCATACGGCCCGACAGCCAGCACTGATAGTCTGAGCTGCCATTTCGTTTCGCAGCAGGACTATTTTTGCTGTCATTCGCGATATTCCTACAGCGCATCGGTACGTTAACGATATTCCAAGCCCGACCGTTGTCTTTCATGGCAAGCCATGATGGGTTTACGTTTCAGGAAGCTAATGCCTGCCGGCAGGACGGCTCGTCGTCTTGCTTGCCAAACTTGGCCAGCAAGATTGGCGGATCTCTGCCGAGTCGGGAACGTTTGGCGCATAATGGGCAGGGCCGTACAGCCATCTCGGCCTTTTGACAGTCTAAAGCTCCAGTTGTACATAACTGGGTGTGGTGTCCCTCAGCAGGACATCCAACATCTCCGTCAATCAATACATAGCTGAATAACTGCTTGCTGGATTTGTGAAGCAATTTCACTTCATTAAATCTTCCAATTTTCTGAAATTATAATCAGTTGTTTCTCTGTGAATGCACATAACATCTACAGATTTCAGTCTTATTCGAGTAATCCCTTCGTGGTGCGTCGTTTAGAGAGTATTCGACCATGTGAACAACGCAATACTTGCGTATTTGTTCTAACTTGTGGTATTAGGAAAAAATCAATCTTCATATCAGAAAAGTAGTTAGGAAACAGAAAAGTGTCCTGCAGTGTCAAAAACCAGGAAAGAGGCTTGAATCTAACTGGGAACATGTAACGTGGAGTGTGCCACTGCGTTCTTTTCTGACTCCGTTCCTTTTGCTGATATCCAGGAAATTCCCGTTACAGACTTCTAGAACTTGTAGAGAAAAGTGAGTGCAAAACATTTTGAATGTAATCCACGCCGGAAAATTACCGCTCCCGTTCTACGACGATTTCAGTTCAGTCGTTTACCTCATCCAATTCTGCCTGAGGAATTGAATTAGGCGGGAAGTAGAAGAGTTATTAGGTAACGATTCGAACGCCAACGTAACGAAACATCTTTTTATCACTTAAGGACATCTGTTTGTATTAACAATTAAATATTAACTCATGCAAGTGCAGTATGCTGAGTTTCTTTTGGTTTTGGAATCACTAAACATGTAATGTTTAAGTGTTAATTCAACATATGAGCTTAAGTGATAAATGGATGTTTCGTTACGTTTCCATTCGTACTGTTACCTAATAATTGTACTGCGTCACGCCTGATTCACTTCCTCACGCTGAAGTGGATGTATTAAACATATGCCTTGAAACGGTCATAGAACGGAAACAGTACGTTTCCGGATATGGGTTCAAATGTTCAAATGTGTGTGAATTCCTAAGGGACCAAACTGCTAAGGTCATCGGCGCCTAGACTACTTAAACTAACCTAAACTAACTTATGCTAAGAACAACACACACACACCCATGCCCGAGGGAGGACTCGAAACTCCGGCGGGAGGGGCCGCGCAGTCCGTGACATGGCGCCTCAAAACCGCGCGGCCACTCCAGCATCATCTACATGTCCTACAAGTTTCTAATAGGAATTTTTGAAAATTCTGAATGTGAGTGAGTTGCCAGTGAATATGATACGAGATTCAAAAGTATTCGCTTTGTGTAAGATACCAAGCGGCGGCACATCGGCCTGAACGACAGCAGAGAAGGCTGTGAGACGACGTCAGCCAGTAGAACGCTGACACCACGACAGGAGCGGCACCTATACGGAGGGAATATGAGCGCCGCTCCAGCCGGCCTCGGCCGCACTAAGTACTGTAATTGCGGAGAAGCACACTCGGCGAGCTGCGGCGGCTGCCGGACGCTACTGGACGTCCAGACCCAACAAGAGCTGCGCAAAGAAAGCCAGGCACGTCCTACGCCGAAGCAGTGAAGCGCCGCCGCCGGTCAAAGAACACCTCCAGGACAAGCACGGCAGCCCACTAGCCCGACAGAAACCCAGAAGCAGCGCCGAGAACTCATGCAGAAACACAGAAGCCAACGCAAATTCTACGAACTCTGCCCCGCCGCCCCCTGCAGATGAAGCCAAGAATAGAGGCAACATCGGAAAACCCACCAACACAAACGGAAGTACAACATTACCACAACCACCACCAGCAAGAAGCAGCAGCTGATAACTCCCGCCCCACAGAAGCAAGGCAAACCACCAACACCGCCAGCCCCAGAGAAGAAACCACACCACAGACGCCGGCAACTGCCGACATCGCGTCCCTCATGTCAGCCATGATGGAAGCTTAAAAACGTAGCAGAGAAATTAGGAGCCTACATGGCCAACACAACAATTGCCTCAGGAAACCAATATTGCAAAGAGACCCATACAGGGATTGAGAGTCGTAGTGTGGATTGCCACACCAGGGAGGACAATTTCGCTCGTTTATATATGACGAAGCCATCGATAACTGCCTCCTACGCGAAACATCCCTGAAATCCGGTGTCAGAACAGGAGTCTCTATTACTAATGCCACCGGAAGGACCGACCAACGCATAGGGGAGGGGGTGGGGGGTAGCCATCTACATAAAAAGATCGCTCCGGCACCACACCAACGAGCTCCCGCGCCTCAACACGCTGGAAGAAAACGGAGTGGCCGTTGACACGACGATGGGAGGAATAAACTTCATTGTCGTCTACAGACAACCTGGCCGGAATGGAGCACTCGACTCAGCCGATATCGAAGCCCTCCTATCCATCCCAGGAAACATCTTCGCGGGAGGAGACTAAAAAAAAAAAAAAACACGACTGGAACTCGCGGGTAAATAAGCAGTGTTAATCGGGTCCAACAGGTCAACCTTCTACCCAAAAACTACAACCCAGACATACTAGACGTGGCAGTGGTAAAAAACTGGCTCCAGCCATCCACGCCAGCACACGCAACGCGCTGGCATCCAACTCAGACCAGTCATCTTAGATATCAACCTGGAAGGCATCGCTCCACCAAAAACTGGACTAGACCTCCGTGGCATCAGATGGCAGTGCTGCAAACAGCCGTTAACTGAAGACCTCGCTACACCAACTGAACCCTGGACATAGCCGGGGCCAAAGAAACAATCCGCTTCATAAAAGAAAAAACCATAGACGCCGCTATCACAGCAACACCAACAAGTAGAGAGCAGGAAAGTGGCACCCCGCACCACCTCCCCCCCCCCCCCCGAAATACGAGCGACAATCGCTGACAAATACAGGCTGTTCCGGGAATGGAAGCGAACAAGAAACCCGGCGACCAAGAGACACGTAAACCGGCTACAGCGTGAAATCAAAGCGGCAGTAGAAGCGCACAGAATTCAAGCCCCGCCTTCGCCACCATCAGAGAATACCTCCGCTCCTAGTAGTGAACAACGCAATCTGAAAGCCGAAGGGCAAAGCAGATGCACTAGCGGATGTATTTTCCCAGAATTCCACGCTAATAGACGACCCCAGCGACCCGGAACACATCACAACAGTGAACAACCGCCTTCCTCACTTCCTAACCGCAATAGAAGAAGATGACCAGATACAAGAAATCCCCGCAGAATAAGTAAAGCTACAATTGAAATACCTGAACCCCCGAAAAGCGGGCGGAGAAGACCTGTACACAAATCAAATGATAAGGCAAATGCCATCAGAAGCAGCCGCAATCTTCGCGAAGACCTTCAGCACCATCCTGAGGACAAAAATATACCCTCGAGCATGGAAACACGCCTATGTCGTCCCTATCCCCAAACCGGGGAAGGATCCAACTCAGCCGACAAGCTACAGGTCCATAAGCCTACTGCCGGCAATTTCGAAAGTCTTTGAACGCCTTTACCTAGTAAGACTGCTGCAACACGTGAACTCCGAACAGCTGCTGCCCAACGAACAATTCGGCTTCCGCGCCGGACACTCAACAACCCCGCAGCTACTCAGAGTCATAGAAGAAGCGATAGAAGACATGGAACGCAGAGAACGGTGTGGTATTCTTGGACGTATCCAGGGCGTTCGATTCAGTGCGGCATCAGGGCCTGCTGTTCAAATTACTGGACTTACTGTGACTTCCGGTGTCACACATGACGCTTCTGAAATCATACCTAGAAGATAGGACACTCCATGTGAAGGTGCAGAACGGAGAATCCTCGAAAGGGGAGCGTACTGATACCGGTGCTATACACGTTGTACACCAGCGACCTGCCTATAACACGCAACGTACACACAGCCCTATACGCAGACGACACGGCGCTCTATGCACGTAGCAGGAGCACCAGATTCCTCACACGCCGATCACAGAGAGCCGCAGATGAGCTCTGCAACTGGGCAAGGAAATGACGCCTCTCATTCAACGAAGCAGAGACGCAAGCCTTTGCAAGAAGGCAAGAAGAAAATTCCCAGTGGACCTACCTCACATAGAAGTACGTGGCACCGCAGTTCCCTGGAGCAAGACAACACTATCTAGGAGTAACTCTAGACAGACGCCTTACGTGGGAGGAACACCTAAAATATATCAGAAACAAGGCTATGGACAACTGAGGACTCTCTACCCACTGCTCGACCCCAACTCTGCACTCGCGCAGGAGCTCCGCACCAAGCTGTACCTCTCACTGGTGCGGCCATTTCTAGAGTATGCTGCAGTAGTGGGGGCAACCCAGTGGATCCACATATCGGCAGCCTGCAACGCTACAGAACAGGGCGCTGAACACGGCCCTGCACCTCCCATGTAACTTACCAACTGAAGAACTGCCTTCGAGAGATGTTCAGACACGAGAAGACAGCAGCAGCCGAGAACTCCCTCATCGCCGCACTTGGCCACCGCGAGCATCTCAACGTACACACGATGTGGCCGGACCTGCTATGGAGATGAATCCCCGAATGCGATACCAAATGTAAATACTGTCAATAACGTAGACACATAAATGTGTACATAACCCCTCCCCCCAGAATAAAAGCCACCGCTAACAATGGTGAGCGTGATTGTGTGTGAATGGATAAGTGAATGCGTACAGAGGTGGCTCCTAACAGTGGTGAGCGTGGGACAAAAAAACAAAAAAAAAAAAGAAAAGAAAACGCTGACTAGTACGTTGGCTCTGAGCACTATGGGCTTAACATCTGACGTCGTCAGTCCCCTAGACCTTAGAACTACTGACTGAAGCGCCTAGAACCGCTCGGTCACACCGGCCGACTGACTAGTACAGAAGACTATCAGATGCACCAACAAATAATTGTCTAAGAAGCCAATCAATAAATGTATGTATAACTATCACTTGTTTCCTAATATTTGTCCACAGGAATAGCTTCACAGCTCACACTGTGCCGAACGAGGAAGAAAGACGAGTCCTCCTCATTAGAAGAAAGGTGCTTGGCTCGGCCGCAAATACACTCCTGGAAATGGAAAAAAGAACACATTGACACCTCTGTGTCAGACCCACCATACTTGCTCCGGACACTGCGAGAGAGCTGTACTAGCAATGATCACACGCACGGCACAGCGGACACACCAGGAACCGCGGTGTTGGCCGTCGAATGGCGCTAGCTGCGCAGCATTTGTGCACCGCCGCCGTCAGTGTCAGCCAGTTTGCCGTGGCATACGGAGCTCCATCGCAGTCTTTAACACTGGTAGCATGCCGCGACAGTGTGGACGTGAACCGTATGTGCAGTTGACGGACTTTGAGCGAGGGCGTATTGTGGGCATGCGGGAGGCCGGGTGGACGTACCGCCGAATTGCTCAATACGTGGGGCGTGAGGTCTCCACAGTACATCGATGTTGTCGCCAGTGGTCGGCGGAAGGTGCACGTGCCCGTCGACCTGGGACCGGACCGCAGCGACGCACGGATGCACGCCAAGACCGTAGGGTCCTACGCAGTGCCGTAGGGGACCGCACCGCCACTTCCCAGCAAATTAGGGACACTGTTGCTCCTGGGGTACCGGCGAGGACCATTCGCAACCGTCTCCATGAAGCTGGGCTACGGTCCCGCACACCGTTAGGCCGTCTTCCGCTCACGCCCCAACATCGTGCAGCCCGCCTCCAGTGGTGTCGCGACAGGCGTGAATGGAAGGACGAATGGAGACGTGTCGTCTTCAGCGATGAGAGTCGCTTCTGCCTTGGTGCCAATGATGGTCGTATGCGTGTTTGGCGCCGTGCAGGTGAGCGCCACAATCAGGACTGCATACGACCGAGGCACACAGGGCCAACACCCGGCATCATGGTGTGGGGAGCGATCTCCTACACTGGCCGTACACCACTGGTGATCGTCGAGGGGACACTGAATAGTGCACGGTACATCCAAACCGTCATCGAACCCATCGTTCTACCACTCCTAGACCGGCAAGGGAACTTGCTGTTCCAACAGGACAATGCACGTCCGCATGTATCCCGTGCCACCCAACGTGCTCTAGAAGGTGTAAGTCAACTACCCTGGCCAGCAAGATCTCCGGATCTGTCCCCCATTGAGCATGTTTGGGACTGGATGAAGCGTCGTCTCACGCGGTCTGCACGTCCAGCACGAACGCTGGTCCAACTGAGGCGCCAGGTGGAAATGGCATGGCATGCCGTTCCACAGGACTACATCCAGCATCTCTACGATCGTCTCCATTGGAGAATAGCAGCCTGCATTGCTGCGAAAGGTGGATATACACTGTACTAGTGCCGACATTGTGCATGCTCTGTTGCCTGTGTCTATGTGCCTGTGGTTCTGTCAGTGTGATCATGTGATGTATCTGACCCCAGGAATGTGTCAATAAAGTTTCCCCTTCCTGGGACAATGAATTCACGGTGTTCTTATTTCAATTTCCAGGAGTGTAGAAGAGCCACACTGGACAACGAGTCGTCATCCTAACTCTTTAGTCGTGACTTACGTTTCGCTTGCATGGAAATTGTATGTACCGAAGGACATTGATTACTTGCAGCTCGCCAAATGCTTCGGACTCCTATTTGTGAAAAGGCGAAGTTAAGTATCGTCAACTCAATTTACTGTAATAAACTCAGTTAATAATATTTGCTTGAATGTTATCTAGCTGTCCGAGAAAACTGCTTCCTAGGCACCCTATATTAGACGAGTGGGAGGATCCCAGAGTTATTGTGAAATACGTACAATGTAACATAAATTATGTAGTTCAAAAGATGCTACACGATAATATCGTCGCGTAGCTGAGACTAAATTGATGCTTAACTGCAAAGAAAAGCGATGCACATCGTTTCTGTTCAGTTGCTCTTGTGAAACCGAAGTTTTATCATCCGAACGTAATCTAACAGCTGATTATTTTAAAGTCTTTGGACTGAGAGCAGATGGAAAGATTTCTTGAAAGTGTCTAGTGCAGAAACTGAGCTGCTGTCGTCACTAAAGGAATACTCTCCAACCATTCTAACACTAAAAGCTGAAGGCTTCTTTGATTACTTTCACTATACACCGAAGCGCCAAAGAAAGTGGACAGGCTCGCATATTCAGATACAGAGATATGTAAACAGGCAGCTTAGGACACTGCGATCGGCAACGCTTATATAAGATAACAAGTGTCTGGCGCAGTTGTTAGACGGCTTACTGCTGCTACGATGGCAGGTCATCAAGAGTTAAGTGAGTTTGAACGTGGTGTTACAGCCGGCGCACGAGCGACGGGACACAGCATCTCCGAGGTAGCGATGAAGTGGGGATTTTCTCGAACAATCATTTCATGAATGTAGCGTGAATATAAGGAATCAGTTAAAACAGCAAATCTCCGACTTCACTGCGACCGGAAAAAGACCCTGTAAGAACGGGACCAACCACGACTGACGAGAATTGTTCAACGTAACGGAAGTGCAACCCTTCCTCAAATTGCTGCAAATTTAAGTGCTGGGCAATGAACAAGTGTCAGCGTGCGAACCATTCGACGAAAGATATGGGCTTTCAAAGCCGAAGGCTCACTTGTGTATCCTTGAAGACAGCACGACACAAAGCTTTACGCCTCGCCTGGCCAGTCAACACCGACATTGGACTGTTGATGATTGAAAACATACTGCCTGGTCGGACAAGTCTCGTTTCAAATTGTGTCGAGCAGATGGACGTGTACGGGTATGGAAAAAAATGGTTCAAATGGCTCTGAGCACTATGGGACTTCACATCTATGGTCATCACTCCCCTAGAACTTAGAACTACTTAAACCTAACCAACCTAAGGACAGCACACAACACCCAGCCATCACGAGGAAGAGAAAATCCCTGACCCCGCCGGGAATCGAACCCGGGAACCCGGGCGTGGGAAGCGAGAACGCTACCGCACGACCACGAGATGCGGGCGGGTATGGAAACAACGTCATGAATCAGTGGACCCTGCTTGTCAGTATGGGATTGTTCAAGCTGGTGCAGGCTCTGTAACGGCGTGGGCCGTGTGCAATTGGAGTGATATGGGACCACTGATACGTCTAGATACGACTCTGGCATCTGACACGTACGTAAGCAAGCTGTCTGATCACCTGCATCCATTCCGAAGGACTTGAGCAATTCCAGCAGCATAATGCGACACCCCATACGTCCATAATTGATTTAGAGTGGCTCCAGGAACACTCTTCCGAATTTAAACACTTTCGCTGGCCACTAAACTCCCCAGGCATGAGCAGTATTGATCATATCTGGGATGCCTTGCAACGTGCTGTTCAGAAGCGATTTCAGGAGAGATCTCCACCCCCTCGTACTCTTACGGATTTATCGAGAGCCCTGCAGGATTCATGGTGTCAGTTTCCTCCAACACTACTTCAGACATTAGTCGAGTCCACGCCACGTCGTGTAGCGGCAATTCTGCCCGCTCGCGGGGGCCCTACACTGTATTAGGAAGGTGTAACAGTTTCTTTGGCTCTTCAGTGTATCACCTCAGATGGTGTCACGTGTTAGGGCAACTGTGTCCACTCAAAAAATATATCCTCTGACCAGAAAAGTGCTGTCAGATTGTCTTCTGGCGTCAGTTCGCGAACTTCGTGTATATATTGACGCGTTGCGGAGAAACTACAACATTCTTTTAATGGACACTAGAGGGGAAGAACGACATGAAATTGTATAATACTTCCTGGAACGTTGTACGGAATGGTGTTCACTACACATCAAGTTTCATACTCAAGAGACTTCCAGCAGAACCTGAAAAATTAGTCGATAAACCATCATATGTTACAATAGAAACGGCAGGGTTGCCGCGTGACACATTTCTCCAATTCTGTACGAGTGTTATTCACCTCAGTTCGGAAGTTTGCTCTTTAATGTGTTATTCATTCGTATACGTCTTCAATATTTTGTTTATAATGTGATAAATCCTTAGTTACTTTTTATTTAAATTATCTAATCAGTATTCTGTAAAGAACGTACTGACTCGTCCCATGACTAAGGAGCATTGGCTCGCATGATCCCACGGAACCTGATAAATAAAAACAGAAAATAAACAAATAAGTTAATCCAGGTGAAACTGATTTAATCGCAGGGCATCGAAAAAGAAAAACACGTGATATAATCTGTGAGCATAGGATATAGTGTGTCGTGTGTAACAAAATTTTCACTGCGGGCATACGTCTCTGCTTCATAGGAATAAATTCGCTTTCTGTCTGTTTTTCGTAATATGTGCTTTTTTCAACCAGATATTTTGCCCTCTGTACTTAAACCGATCACCTTGTGTTTCAGCGAGACACTTAGGCGAAGACCAGTAAGATTATCAAGGAGGAGGTGACCACGGTAGCATGTCAGTAACAAATGATAGTACGAGTTGCAGTAAAGACTAAGAACAGAAAATATATTCGTTTATGGTTTGGGACTCGGACGAACGTAGAATTGGTAGGAGTGATGGCAAAAAAAGTCAGGATCCTGGGTAGTTGTGGATATGGAGGGAGTGACAAGACAGGATATTTTTTATGTCGATAGTCAGTTATTGCGTGAAACGGTCTTGTAATTCGAAAAGTGGTACAAAAAATGTGATAATATAGTTGAACATGCACAGTTTTGATTTTTCGTTTACAAATAGATTTTTCCTTGTTAATAGACAGTGGTGAAGGAGATAAATTGTTTTTTATTGCGCGCAAGTATGACAATTAGGAATATGTGATGCATGGATTAACACATAAAAATTTTCTTATAAACTTGCAAGAAAAAAAAACATGAAAGCTCTTAAAATTAATCAACGTCTAATATACTGCAAATGCTCCTAACAACATCTTGCCAGTACCCCGACTTTGTACTTGTATAACTTTCATGAGAAACGAATGTTTAATTACAATGAAATAAAAGTAGTGACAAACGAATATTTTCACTATTCACTGACACACACACACACACACACACACACACACACACACACACACACATACGCAAATGTAGCCTCTGATGTTTGAATGTAGCCTAAGGGATTTGTACTATTTGTAAAGTATGTATACTGGACAGGAAAAATTTAATGTAAATATAATATAGCAGGTTTGTACTGAAAATAAACTGCACGCCATATTTCAAACTGACGTATTCGTTTCTAAGAACAATATTGTTAATGTGTGAGATCAAGAAACAATATGACAATACACGTAACACAAAGTAAGGAGAAACTGATGAATGTTTTTCACAACGCAGTTATTGTGTTTATTATTTTCAGTTCTCTGTTAGGATATACAGTATCAGGCTATCCAGTTTACCTATATAAGTATATTATTGCTTGAAGTGATCAGTTATTTAAATTTAGTTGTTTGTTATTTCAGTATGTGAGAAAATGTTCAAGTCACTTATACGAGTGAACAGAAAAGTAAACAGCACTTGTGAGGGACATCATGAAGGGTGCATGCTTTGTTTAGAGGCACGAAGTTAGACATTGAGTGTCACTAATCGACACAGATATAGTGTCACTAATCGACACAGATATTTAAACCAATCGGTGCAGTGAAAAATGCATATTGGCCACAACAGTGAAGTAAATACCAGATTTCGCCAATGAGTAACTATGAATGTCACTCGAAGTACAGGGATTACGATAACTGTACATTAGTGCCCAAATAGTAGTCAAGCAGTGCCCCTAACAGATCAGTTGTACGAAAGATGACACTTTGTATCAATACAGATTTACAGCTTATTTCGTTTGACAGCCATAGGATGCACATTATGCAAAAGAGAAGAAAAAGAGTAAGAACCAAATAAATATACCAACGCTGTGGTGAAACACGTTTGGGGAATAAAATAAAATTGTGTCCTTGTAATAAGGCATGGTTTCCTTTAGACCCTTCGCCTGTTGGTATGCGATGTTGTATGAGTGGAGCTGCTGGTAGTGGACCATTTTAACAGAATGACTCTGAGTACCCTTACAACAAAGTTTCCATGGTATCCCGTTCACTGACTCAACGGTGAATGTTGGTACGTAGTACAGATGTATTGACACTTCTTTTAATTCCATCGATATCCTCACCCTCGAGTATCTCTAAGCTCACTACAATTAATACTTTCGGGAATTCATTTCAACTGTCCCAAAGTTATCAGAGCTCACCGGAATCATAGCTTCCCCATTGACGTTCGTTTCACACGTAACACTTCCTCATATAACTGCTTCACTGTATCGCTTTGGCTCAACCATACATAATGAACTGCTGTGGCACATCGGCTTCAGCCAATGCATTATTAATAAATGCCGTTAGGTCCTCTGTTGCTTTCCCAAAGAAGGGTGTGATTAGGGTGCATAACCTCTATTGAGCATTTTCCTCTATTGTGATACTTACTTTGTCAGAGCGGTTATACTACCACTAGTAGCAGCTGACCTTTTGCCCAGCATTTTTGTGCAATTTAGCACTAACTTATATTTATACTTGAAATACATGCTCCCACGAGAGCAACAAATAGCAAACAAACAAAAATTGAACCCAGAATGTACGAAACTAGACTTAACTGCTTCTTGCTTAATCACCGCCTATCGACAGTCGTTAAACTCGTGTGCTGCAGGATCATACTGTCTACAAGCAGAATATGTTACTGGTAGGAAGTAGTGCATGGTTCACTATGACCTGCTAAGTTACAAATAGTACATCTCACCGGTACAAGATATTAGTATTTAAAATTTTCTCTGAATTCTGGCAAATGAGCACTTACTGCAAATTTCACAAAAACTACTTTGGACATACCACACTCACCAATAAGTCTAAACTCTGCTTTAGTACAACCCAAGAAAGGGAAAAATTTCATCTCGGCTTATCACATAGCGGTTCTGCTAAGAGCTACGTCTACATCTACATTAATACTTGGCAAACGGCTGGACGCTGTGTGACGGAGGGCGCTTTTGGTTTTACCACTGATCTACCCTTCCGTGTTCCATTCGTAAATGGCTCGTGGGAAGAATGTTTCTCGGTAATTATCTGTGTTAGCTCTACAGTAGGCCGAGGGGGGGCAGCTCTGCATCAAGTGACGATAACCGTTGGGAACCTGTGAAGCGCCAACAACGATAGTAAAACATTATTAGATATTTTTATCCTCAATGTTTACAAGTCGTCAGCACCTGTCTCGGCCTTTGATAATTCAGCTGCACGATGGATTCCAGGTGATGTCCGTCGAGTTATGTCTACAGCAGCACGCCCGGGAGAAGATGTGAGTGACCCTGGTCGCAGCCGTCGCAAAGCACGAAGTGGAGTGTACTCGGTCCCACTCCGAACTGTACGATGACCCCTGATGACCTATCCGCGATGTAGCTGAGGTCGTGTGGTCGGTTCGTCTCCTCCATCGCATGTTAGGTGTCAGCACTTGAAGGAACCTTAGTGTTGTACAGGAACGTGGACCCAAAAGACCCTGTTGCTGGCTTCCGTGTTGAAGTCCAGTACTGTCAGCACACTGCAATGTCGACTTGTCAGTTCCTCCATCAGCAGATGGCAGACGGCTTGTAGCAGGAACTTCATTAGGTGAACGCCATCATCCTGATTAAATCTTTGGCTAATTCAGAGTTTGTGATTGAGCATCTAGAACATAGATTCACTACAGTATTGTAATTGTGCATTCGAGAGCTACTACTGTGAACGCCATCGATCCCAATGATCAAGTCATGAGAGATGCCATGTTTAAAGGGAATTAGCGTGAGGCTATGACGCAACGCTCAGACGTAATCTCTGCAAGTGTCCTCATTATGTTATATTCACTTAACAGGCTGTTAATTGCTATATTAGTTCCCAGATATGTGGTGTTGTGAAAACGACAGAATTCCTTGCAACATGTCTTACGAACTAACGAATGTGCTTGCCTCGCCGACATTCTTTTTCAGCCGCAGTCCCCTTTCTGATAAACACGTATCCTCATTCGGTAGATGGTGACGTAATGTGTCGTCGACCTGACCCACTTGCGACGTACTGGCTCGCTTCCTGCTTCAACCTCTGTCTCGATCTGAGTTTGTCTGTGAATGAGTTATAATAAAATTTTCCAGTTCTTGCACCTATACTATTCTGTGTCGTAACGGGTCTAACATTTCGATTTTTTTCGTTGTAGTCCTATAGCGAGAAGTATATGGGAAGAAGTGATAGGTTGTCCGACTATTTCCAGAAAGTTCTCCCTCGAAATTTCAATAGTAAACCTCTCCGTAATGCACAACGCCTCACTTGTAGTGTTTCCCACTGGAGGGTTTTTCCGATCTCGGTAACGTTCTACACTCACGCTCATAAATTAAGGATAATTGCAGAATGTGGTGCCACATAATTTAGCACTACACAAAACTGGCGCTAATAGTATAATCACATAGGGAACACACACGACACTGATCAGTAGCTCCACGATATTGGTGGTAAGTTGAGAAAACTATCTCGAAACACATGTGCTACAAAACGCCACTGTTCCTGCGCATGTACCCCGACATCAGTATGGGATATGATTACCATGCACACGTACACACGCCGCACAATGGGTTGGCATACTCTGGATCAAGTAGTCGAGCAGCTGCTGGGGTATAGCCTCCCATTCTTGCATCAGTGCCAGTCGGAGCTCCTGAACTGTCGTAGGGGATTGAAGACGTGCAGGGATACGCCGATCGAGAGCATCCCAGACGTGCTCGATGGGGTTTAGGTCTGGAGAACAGGCAGGCCACTCCATTCGCCTGATATCTTTTGTTTCACGGTACTCCTCCAACATGGCAGCTTGGTGGGGCCGTGCATTATCATCCATCAGGAGGAAGGTGGGGCCGACTGCACCTTCGAAAAGGTGGACATACTGGTGCAAAATGACGTCCCGATACACCTGACTTGTTACAGTCCCTCTATCAAAGACCATTAAACCACGACCTCTATACAGGTCCCTTTCAAGGACATTAAGTGGTTGGTATCTGGTTCCTGATTCACGCCAGATGAAAACGCGGTGAGAACCACTGTTCAGACTATACCTGTATTCGTCCGTGAACATAACCTTGGACCACTGTTCAAATGACCATGTACTGTGTTCTTGACACCAGGCTTTACGGGCTCTCCTGTGACCAGGAGTCAATGGAATGCACCCTGCAGGTCTCTGTTCAGTCGTCTGTAGACTGTGTGTCTGGAGACAACTGTTCCAGTGGCTACGGTAAGGTCCCGAGCTACCTGCAATACTTCGTGGCCGTCTGTGGGCACTGATGGTGAGATATCAGTCCTCTTGTGGTGTTGTACGCTGTCGCTGTGGACGTCCCGTACTGTAGCGTCTGGACACGTTTCCTGTCTGCTGGAATCGTTGCCATAATATTGAGATCACACTTTGTGGCACACGGAGGGCCCGTGCTACGTCTAGGTGTGTTTGACCAGCCTCCAGTCACTCTAGTATTCTAACCCTCATAACGCCATCGATATGTGTTCTTTGAGCCATTTTCAACACACAGTCACCATTAGCACATCTGAAAACGTCTGAACACTTACTCGCAGCACCGGACTCTGACATGCACCAACACACCTCTGCGTATGCGGACTGCTGCCAGCGCCACCGTGCAACGACCGCAGGTCAAATGCACCGCATGGCCATACCCCATGGTCATTTAAAGTTGCAAACCGCCCACCGGAGCGTTGTTTCACCATGTATCAGCATTATCCTTAATCTATGAGCATGAGTGTAGACGGACTGAACGATCCTGCTACGAAACGCGCCGCTCTTTGTAGGATGTTGTCGATCTGTTCTATCAGTCCCATCTGGTTCGGGCCCCAGTGTGACGAATAACACTCAAGAATCACTCGGAGAAGCTGCTGCTAAGCCATTTCTTTAGTGGATGAATTGTATTTCCTTAAGACTTTTTCTACTATTTCTTGTATGTCTTCGTTTAACTTAAGGTCGTTCCGGATAGAAACTCCTAGATGTTTTACAGTAGTTACTGTGTCCAGCAGTTTTTCATCAGCAGTGTAGTAGTACAGTAGTGGATTTCTTTTACTATGTATGTCCAATATGTTCCATTTATTTATTTCGGATTCAGCTGATAGTCGCTGAAGCATACATCAATCCTCTGTAGGTCATTCTGCAGATGAGTATAGTCCTGTGTGGTTGCTGCCTTATCGTAGGCAATCGCATCTTCTGGGAGCATCCTTAAAGAGCTTACAACGCATTCTACTAGATACCTACACAATGTAAACACTAACGGTCATTGCGATACTCCTTAAATTATCTTTACATCTGTCGATCTTGATGCGCTAAAAGCGACTTGTCGAGTTCTGTCTGCAAGATAGTCTTAAATCCAGTCGCAAATATGCTCCGATACTCGGTAAGCTAGTATTATTTTCACTAAACGGCAGTGCGGGTGTCAGCTGCCTTTCTGAGATCGAGAACACGGCATGAACATGAGCTCTGATGTCTACAGCGCTGTGGAACTGAAGATAGAACAGAGCAAGGTGAATTTCGCAAGATCTCTATTCGTGGAATTCATGCTGATTTTTATAGAGGAGATTTTTGTTCTTCATGAACGTCATAATACAAGACCATAAAATGTGCTTCTTAATTCTACAACAGTTTGACATCAACGAAATAGGTCTACAATTACGTGCATCTGTCTTAAGACAATTGTTGAAAATGTGAATTACCTGCGCTTTTTTCCAGTAGCTAGGTACTCTTAGTTTCTCCGGCGACATACGATAAATTACTGCTAGAAGAAGAACAATTTTTTTTCTCTTAATCTCTGTGGAACCCCACATGTATCTCATGTGGTCTGATGCCTTTCCCCTAAAAAGCGATTGTAGTGGTTAAGCATTCATTTATCTCTATGTCTGTCAATTCGAAGTACATAAGATGAGTGAATGAGGGGACTATATTAGACATTTCCGCGGTGAAACTATTTCCACAGATCAAATTCCGTATTTTGGTCCCCTCTGTCCTATTTTTCGTTCCGGAGCCATTATGGTTACTGAGTGACTGAACAGACGATTTCTAATCAGCTCCTGATTTCACGTAAGAGCAAAACACGTTAAGGTTTTTATCAAATAGGTTGACAAAACTTTACTTTCCAAGTCTTTGAACGCTTTTCTCTGTGCTCTCCTTGCCCCCATTTTCACTTCGTTCGGTTTCCGTTTGTCTTCCAAGTTTTGACTTCATTTGAATCGTGACGAAGCTATCTCTGTTTACGTGGCAGTTTCCTAAAGGCTACTAATTCACGTTGGACCTTTCCCATCCCTTACGACGCAGCTCGGAACATACTTGTCTATGGCATACTGGACGATGCTTTTGATTTTTTTCCATGTGTGCTCCCACATTTTCGTCTTCAGCACTGAATATTTGACGTTGCGTATTCAGATACTCTGTTTTTGCATCCTGTCACCCTAGTGTTATGGATGAATACCAAGCTTGTTTTCCACAGAAAGTCTAAATCGACTCTGTCATTGTGAAAATGCTGCTATTATAATGTCCAAAAGATTCCGAGGAAATTACTGCTACTCCTGTTTTTACGGTGAATACCACTCCAGTACGTATAAGTCATCAACTTTAAAGTAATAAAAGTGTATAATTTTATATACCACTAGCAAACTCTCATGTACCCCTTACAATTCCTTCGTGGAAATTTATTTGCAATCACAAATTTTCCTTTCCCCTCGTTTTACATCCCTTTTATGAAAATAATAAAAAGCAGAGTACACTGAGCATTATTTCCGTTTATTTGCGTTGTAACGTAAAAACTCAAAATAAAAAAAGTTTTTGCATAGATAGTCAACACAAGTACCCTCGGATTACATTTTCCGCTGAGTCAACCGCTAGCTGGAAATGACACTAACATAAACATTTCATTCCTCACCCGACTTGAACTAAAAATCAATCTTTTCTTTCTTTTTCTCTTTTCTTTTAAACGCTTGGCTATTTGGAGCTCCTGCTTCTGGCAATTTCATTCCTTGCCAAGCCTTGAATATTCCAAAAATCTGGACGAAAGCTGTGAAGACGAGTAAACATGGTCTACTCATAAGTATGATATGACTGTTTAGTCCATGCTGAGAGTCTGAATAGCACACGCTAGCCGCTTTGCCCCGTTCATCATTACAAACTTACAGCGATACTGAGAATAAAATTGTACTTTACCCAACAATAAGCAAGTGGCCGTAAGTACAGTTTTCAAGTTATTAAAAGAGTTTTGAAAAAGTGGTTTCCGATCATAAGGCTACATACTGTGCAAGTCATAGGTGATGAGGTAATGCAAAACGGTTTGAGCGTTTTCTTTTATCCCACACCGCACTACCCTATAGTTCAGTCGACAGTGGACGAGGAAATTTTTTGATCCTTGAACGAAGTCTATGATTAAGCTAGAAGGTTCTTGGCGAATGCAGCGACTGTTTAGTCAAACATGAATAGTCGCATTCTCTCATTGTTTGACAATGCAGTCACAGGTTTTCCCAAACTTTACCCTGTCACGAGGGTGGTCTCTGCGTAGTACTGCACAGCTTGACCATAGAATAATATGGGATAAGCCAATATCTAGACGCAGAGGTAGATTGAAGATTGTCTAAAAGAGATATAGATGGATGGGGTCCTTAAAACACGAGGTCCAACACATTTCATAATGTAAAACCATTGTAAATGACGTGTTCCCAGCGTGCAAGCCTACGTCATCAGAATTAGTCTGCAAGAATCTTGTAAAATCGATATAAATATAAATAAAATGTTAAAAGTTCGTGGACATTTCCTTTTCTCGTGTCTTCCTAAAATGTGCGTCAACAACAATCGTCCAGTTGATAAAATAAAGTAAAATGAAACTGCGAAGGCAATTCCTGAATGTAGGCAGCGTTGCAAACCATTCCCGTGCACGAGCTGTATTCCTCCACGAAAGACACAGCCGGTTAAAAACACATATGTTGCGCGCCTAAGTAGGTCATGTCCATAACGAAGATATCAGAGACACCTATGATCAAAGTAATGTACCCACCTACGGAGATGCCCAGGAGTTGGAAGCTCCTCACTCACGTATCATCAGTGCAACTACAAAGCAGCTAACCACAGACTGACATTAAAATAGATCTAAAAAGTCTTTTTAAAATGTTTTTTGGCCTCTTGCAGTCAGTTCATTCAATGTGTTTTTAATTTTATTTTTATTTTTACCGCTCTGTATTGTAATTTCTAACTTTCTAAGACTCTTGTAGACTAGTTCTGGCGATGGCTTGTTCCTTCGAAAAACAACAATTCTAATGTCTCTGCGTTGCGAAAGTTCGTTGAGCCTACATTTTAACACTATGCTTTATATGCAAACAGTGCTTTATATGCAAACAACAACGTTCTGAATATGGTTGCTAACATATAGACACATTGCAGCACTATCATTCAGTTATCTTCCGCAAGACTTGTACTAATATCATGTTATACAGTATTAACAGATAATCGATATTGTTTCGTAGCATTACTCCTTGGCAAATATCTCTTAGGGGACACCGTTTTATTACAGTTTCTTCAGTTTTCTATTCAGAAGGAAACCTATGTTCCGCGTTTCGTGGAAAGTATACTCTACGTGAAGTGTTTTATAAACGTGTCTGCTGAGAGACGCGCGAAATTCCTTTGTCTTGTAACGTGGAACCTTTCTTTCTGATGAAATATTTGCAACCACGTATAACTTCCCGTACACACAACCTTGACTTTCAAAAGCTTTATTGTAAAAAGAATATTTTGAACTAATTTAAGATGCAAATGTAATTTAGTCACGGCAGACAATACGGTCACTGATGCATAACCGTTCCACCACTGTCTGCAGCAGGACCTTGAATGTCCGGTGCAAAATATCGCAGGTTGCTTGCATTCCATTATTCTGTCATCCGATTCGCTGTACACAGTTAAAGCGTTTAGAATCAATGGACAGTTACTCGTAATTTAGTAACAACTACCCAAGATGACTAAATCGAAACACAATCTGAAATTTGTATGCTCGAGATTAGTCATTTAAAGAAAGACACGTGTAAATCGTGGGAGGACTGTAACAAAATGTAATTATTTCGCTTATGCTCTGGGACCCGAAAATCTTGTTACACCGTATTCGATAATCTGTGACATTAACGTTGCTATTACTCGGTAATTGCAGTAATGTGAAACACATCGATACCTGTTGATTATAGTCAACAGACTAAATAAAAGGTATAAACTGTAATACGACAGCATGCGAAATTGTTGTCAAGGTTAATGGATGTGTTGTTCGGCTTTATCGATTTAAACCAGTTATCACTCTTTGTGCGCAGACATGTACATTTCACTTTCGCAACTGCCATCATATTTTATCATAAAAATTCAAAAGCTTTTAGCACCACTGTTATTTAACCACCGTCTTCCATTCATTGGTGGGCTTTCAGACGGTTACCGTCTGAGTTCATGCACGCCGTCTTCTCACATTGTGGCAGCATGTTCTTACTGTTTTAGCTTACCTTCCTTCCTTCGTCTTACGTTCATGTTGTAGCAACCATGACTTATTTTCTGAGATCATTGATTTTGCAGTTGATACTCACCTCTGCTGTTAATTTAGACGTGATTTAAGAGACTTTGGCCTCATTATCTTTGATGTTTCACAATCAAACAGCAATGTTGAACCAGCCGTAATGTTGAAAATTTATGATTTCCTTTCTTTGATTGTTACCTTCTTATGGTTTTTGTAATCGTTTCGGATATGGTTCGGTAGCATTCCTTTCCACTCACATGTCTTCTTTCGTAGGTCACATCACGTCCTCAACAAGCACACCAGAAAAAAGAAGTTACCACCCGGTAACAGTGGCTGGGCTCTAGCCAAGCCAATGGCCCCAATTCAACGAGGAAGGAACTTCACAAGCGTCTTCAGGAACGCCATACCAAGCTGAAGGCAATCATAGGTTCTTAAACTCCCCAGAGCTGCCAACTTACAGGGTTGTTGTCCAGTTAATCCCAGATGTTTTACAAGGGCTTGGATCGGATGATTTAGTGAGGCAGTCGATGTGTCCGATTGTCCGTCACAGCAGGAACGTTAGTTTGCAGCCCTCTGAATACTGCGGCTGTCTTGGAAGTCAGAAGTGTACACAGGCTACTCACCATTATGGCAGAGAAATGCTTTTTGACCGAGATGATTCAGATAAACTTCCTGATTCATAGAGTGAACTTTCACTCTACAGCAGGGCGTGCACTGACATGAAACTTCCAGGCAGACGCGAACTCGGAACCTTTACTTTCCAAGGGCAATTAGTCTGGCAGCTGAGCTATCAAACCGCGAGTTACACTCACGCAGTTTTACGTCCACCAATGCCTGTCTGTGAGCATGTGCAAGAGTGGTTTACGTTTTGATTATTATTTAATATTACACTGAATTTTTAATACCCTTAAATGTAGCAAAATGTGCAATGAAGAGAGGAAATTCTTTTAATATAATGTTTATGAGAGTAACTAGCTTTAATTTTTAATGGTACTTACTTTTCAACATGCATTCATTTGTATGAGGCGTCAGAGCATAAGAGCGCGAGTTTACGCGCTTGAGGTCATACGTTATTTGTTTCTGGTCAGGTTCCATCC
Source organism: Schistocerca nitens (assembly GCF_023898315.1). Classification (NCBI taxonomy): domain Eukaryota; kingdom Metazoa; phylum Arthropoda; class Insecta; order Orthoptera; family Acrididae; genus Schistocerca; species Schistocerca nitens. Next base: position 707,950,773 of record NC_064615.1, read on the forward strand.
TCATTCTGTAGAAGAAGAAAGGAAGAAAATAAGAAAGATCAATATTTAACGTTCTGTCAACATCCAAGTCATTGGAGCACAAGCTCAGAAAGTTCCAGGAATGGGATGGAAGGAAATCGAGCGGCGCCCTCCCAAACGAACCAACTCAGCATTTATACTCTTCCTTCCTTTGTTTTATTTGATGTTTTTCAATAACTATTGAACGCATCTTGTATGCATATCTCGCCCTGTCATTACATGGTATAGAGTGCATCATATATTTGCTCTAATTTTTACATTCTTCGTTTTACACTAGCGTTTCCTTCTCTGTTTATGTAACACGTTTCATTAACAAGACAATAATATTAACTGATTGTTACATTATTTTATTATTCCTCTCTTGTAACGGCGTGTCGCATGGTACGTGAGGACCTCTGCGGTTACGTTCCTCCGACTTCTCGACTATGCTGCATTCTGGCGACTACGCCAACATACGTCGCATATAACTTACTTTAGTCTCTCCTTTTCGTACTTTCCGCATTTTTCCCTATTCTATAAGCTTTATACTATTTTTTTAGCTCTATAAGCTCGGTCTTGTGTATGTCATTATTTATGCTTAAAATGCCACAGAAGTGTTTCAAAATCACATTTTGTGTTTTTAACTATTACATTTTATCACTATAACAACTTACGCATTTGGGAAGCCCTCCCTGGATTATACCTATGATATTCTTCATTTATTGCGTTCTGAACAGTTTTATAATATAACGAACACACGTATACTTACAGTAGCGAAATCTAACGAGTATACGCCACAAGCAGGTGTTGTGGCAATTGTACTGTAGTTTGTTATTAACAATAGCGCTTGTTATATTAGGAGATGTTACAAAGCAGCTATGCCTCATCATATATTAAACGTAATCTACGTTTTCACATCCTTGAGGGTAATAAATTTTTAGATGTAATCTATCCACTGATTATACTTCATGTCCCACCTTTACTACATCTACATCTACATCTACATACATACTCCTCTAGCCACCAAGCGGTGAGTGGCGGAGGGCACTATTCACGCCAAGGTCATATTACGTTCCCTCTGTTCCAATCGCGGATCGCGCGAGGGAAAAACGACTGTCTGTACGCCTCAGTACGAGCTCTAATTTCCCTTATCTTTGAATGGAGATCATTACGCGGTTGAAAGTTGGTTGTAATAATGTATTCTCTATATCCTCCGCGAAGATCGAATTTTGGAATTTAGTGAGCAGCCCCTTCCGATTAGCGCGTCGTCTATTTGCAAGTGTGTCCCACTTCAAACTTTCTATGAAATTTGTAACGCTCTCGCAATAGCTAAATGTACCAGTCACGAATCTAGCCGTTCTTTGGACCATCTCAATCTCTTGAATCAGACACAACTGGTAAGGGCTGCCGGCCGGGTTGGCCGAGCGGTTCTAGGCGCTACCGTCTGGATCCGCGCGACCGCTACGGTCGCAGGTTCGAATCTTCGAATCCTGCCTCGGGCATGGATATGTGTGATGTCCTTAGGTTAGTTAGGTTTAAGTAGTTCTAAGTTCTAGGGGACTGATGACCACAGAAGTTAAGTCCCATAGTGCTCAGAGCCATTTATTTTTGGTAAGCGCCCCATACACACGAAAAATACTCTAAGACTGGACGAACTAATAAAGTATTGTAAGCAATTTCCTTTGTTGAAGGACTGCATCTCTTCAGGATTCTGCCAATAAACCGCAATCTAGAGTTCGCCTTACCCGTTACTTGTGTAATCTGACCTTTACATTTGAGATCATTTCGAATAGTCACATCCAGATACTTGACGGATATTACCGCTTCCAAAGACTGAACATTTATTTTGTACTTTTACAGAAATGGGGATTTTCGCTTTGTTATACGCATTACGTTACACATACTAATATTGAGAGGTAACTACCAGTCATTACACCACGCATTTATTTTCTGCAAATCCTCATTGATTTGTTTACAACTTTCGTGTGATACTACTTTCCTGTATACTACAGCATTATCGGCAACAGTCTAATGCCGCTGTCAGTACCATCAACCAGATCGTTTATGTAAATCGTCAAAAGCAGCGGGCCTATTACGCTGCCCGGAGGCACACCTGATGTTACGCTTGTTTCTGTTGAAGTCTCCCCATTCAGGACGACATACTGCTCTCTCTGTGTTAGAAATCTTTCTATCCAACCGCATATGTCATCGGATAGATCGTAAGCGCGCACTTTTTAGAGCAAGCGACAGTGCGGAACTGAGCCGAACGCCTTTCGAAAGTCGAGGAATATGGCATCAACCTGGGAGCCGGTATCTAGAGCCTGTTGTATATCATGCACAAAGAGGGCAAGCTGTGTCTCGCATAACCGCTGTTTCCTAAAACCGTGTTGGTTTCTGCAGATGAGCTTCTCAGAGCCTAGATTGGTAATTATGACTGAACACAAAATATGTTCCATGAATCTACAGCAAATCAATGTCAGTGAAGTTGGCCGATAATTATGTGCATCCGATTTTCTACCCCTTTTATAGATTGCTATGACCTGGGCCTTTTTCAAGTGCCGTGGAATTTTCCGCTGTTCCAATGATCTCTGATAGATTATGGAAAGAATGGTGCCATACCTGCAGCATAGTCAACATAAAATCTTACCGGGATACCGTCTTGCCAGATTTTCTGCAGATCTGAAGACAGTCATTGCTGACCGAAATCGGTAGTCCAAGGACCAAGCGTAATTCGGCAACACGAATTGTCGCTTTAAATTTTTCCGTGTGCAGAGCGCTGAACTTACCGAATATTAAACGGGCTCAGCCTCATACTTGACTCTGAGCGGGATCTAGAATATTCCGTGACCGATTTTGGAACACTTACGTGAACTTTCAGTTTGCGCTTGTGAGAGTCGAGGCAGCTGAAGAAGTTAGAGACTATTTTGCTGCAGTTTACATTACCTGTTGCGTTTAATGGCCTTCTTTACTTGTGTGGAGTGACTACCTGAAATAGTAAAAAATATTTAGCGTTGTGGTTCTGAAAGAGGAGTGTTCCCAGGCATCAAATGTTTTTACCTGGTTTCCATAGTTTAATATTTTGGGAAAGGAATTCTGCATGTAAGTGTCTCACGTTTGCGCTGTATTACTACACTTCACTGCTCCATTATCTGGTTATTGAGGTTTTATTTTGAATCTGCACAGATGAGGGGCCATCATTTAGTGATTGCTTATTGATTACAATAAACATTTATATGATTTAAGTTATCGTTCTATTAAATTGATCAACATTTTCAATTTAATGATATTTATCCATCCATTTTATTATTAATAAATCGCTAACATGTCTATACAGTATCAGAACGATTGTTTCGCAAATGTATGAGGGCGTATGTAAACATGTGCAACCACCGGCATCGACACACCAAGGCGACCCAGCCGCTAGTCGAAGCCGTACATTTGCCCGTGTTTTGTCTGGTATTCACGCCCTCCCAACGTACACGCGCTGTGCACAGATTTCTGATTCGGTTGGAAGATAGTGTCAATGAAGAACGGCGTAAGCTTGCAGAGCGAGCAACATAACTCTTCAAATATTATTCCAGTTTAGCATTATGTCAGGACAATAAACATGAAGGAAAAAACTGATTAAAGCGTTTTCTCCACAGAAATTTTTATGTCACATGAGCTACCAAAACAGTCAAACTAGGGATAATACAATGAAATCACTAATAAAGCTGAGAAACATCTCCCTATTAACAGCAATGAGTCTGTAAAGAACTAAATACTGAGTACGAAACAGTATTAAGCGATTTAAACAAGACTCTATAGTAATATCTCAAATACACGTGATCTGACGACAGATCGCTATTCCATCCACGAAAAATAGCTAAAGAACAAAGAAGTTTCATAATGTTTTACATTTCCTTCATTGCACGTAAAAGATAGCTACGTACTACAATTATCAATGATTCACGAGGAAGACGGTCGTTGATTTAAAGTTCTGAAAACGGAGGCAAAGCGGGGATTGCCGCAATGTAATTCTACTGTGCTTGGGATGAGGGCGTCGGGGCAAGGATCAGGGGTAAGGTTTAAAACATTTCATCACTATGATCTAGAATGTTTGCTTTTGAACTTCATTGTAAGAAACTTGAACGAATACGCCAATCAATCTGAAGAAATCAAGCAGAACTACGGCGGGCTCACACATATTATGATGAACCTCTCACAAGTATAGAAAATCTATTTACCAAGTCGATGCGTCTAACACACAGTCTTCACCTTGCACACCATCAGGCCCGCCTTTTCTGTCCACCTCTGTCGAGCTGTCTTAATGTTGGAGACGTGGAAGGTGAAAATCACTTATACAAGTTGTTGCAAAGAAATATACAGAACCTGCATTATGTGCTCGCCTTAATAATAAACGGTAGTAGTTGTAAACATGTCTGTCACGCGCAACAACTAACATAAGCTGCAGCAAAATTCACCGCTGTCTTGGCTCTTAAAAGTACATAGTTGAAATTCACACAACTTAATCAAAATCAGGTACCGAAACTGGGTCCAGAATGACCGCGGAAGGACGGCGAAGAACTAGTGACGAAAGACCTCAAGCGCGAGAACTCACACCCTCATATTCTGTTTGGCGTCACATACTAATGAACGCAAGGTTGAAGAGGACCACATACAAAATGAAAGGTAGTTACAAATATACATATTATATTAAAACAATCTCCTCTCTTCAACGCTCATGCAACACCTCACCGCATTAAAAGTGCCATATAGCATTAAATATTAATCTAGATAAAACTAATGCTTTCATATGATTTTCCTATCATAAAAAAGTATGTTAAAACATTTATTTAGACAAGGGTGACCGGCTTAAGAGGAGTATCCTCCCGCGCTCTATCCATTCGTGTATTTTGATTCTATATAGTCGAAACTTTAAGAATTAATCATCTGGGATTATAAGAGATGGACATGAATAACCCACACCATCGTTACCACACGTGTAACCGCAGAGAAAACAAATTGGTTGTACCTATTGCTACGAGAGAAATATCAGACGTGTGTTGACAGACAGCTGTCTCGTATTCTATGGTAACTTGAGGTGCATGTTAAGTTTAACATTGCATATCGTAATATTCATACACATTCGTATTTATATAATAATTTGATTTCTTCTGGGTGAGCAACACAGCTTCGAATAATTTGAAGAGACCAGGCAGTATTTTAAACAAGGACTTCATTAAACACTTCAAGTTTCGAGCATAGATCATTATTTAGAACAGACGTGGATACATCGTACCTGTCGAATAGAGATTGTGTGTCATGCACAATTGTCCGTTAATGACTGTGCTATGAGCAACTTTGTACGTCCCCTAATGATAAAGCAAATACCAAAAAAGGCAGAAACGAGAGACCAAAATTTAGAACAGAACAGAAAAAGGACAGAAGAGGGAGACAGAATAGCGGAAATATACAAGAAAAAGGCAGAAGCTGACTGAGAAATGGCCGAAGGAGAAATCCGTTTAAAGAACAGATGGCGGCACTGTGCGGAGAAGTTGATGGCTGACTTTGATAATAAGCTTTGCACATCCCATATGGCAGAAGAAAATACCAGAAAAGGCAGAAGAGGGAAGTAGGATTGCGGAAGCAGACAGGAAAACGGCATGAGCAGAAGGTGATAACACGATTTAATCTGTTGACAGATAGGTAGTTGAGGTCTCAAAGACAGTCGGAAGCAGCGTGAAGAGGCTGGTCCTGCCTGAGGAAATTTTAAAAGAGGTAGCAGACAGTTCATGGTGTTGATGTGGCAGCTGGCACGGTAGCTCAGCGTGTTCGGCCAGAAGATTAGCTGCTATCTGTAATAAAAAGCTGAGGGAATGGATCAACGATGAACTGGCACGCGTGTTATGGGACGTCCGCCCGGAGCAAATTGAAGGAACAATGACGAACAAAATAAACTTTAGAAAAAATGGGGGCTATCGTTCGAGTTACTTGAGACAACGTGTATGAAGTAACGGTTCGACTCCAGCTCAAACTTAGTTTTTAATCTATAGTTTTTTGATCAATGGTCGTACAAAGACTGGTAACACTGTCTCAACGGCACGTGTAATCTCACAGACATTAGTGAAAAGGAAACTGTAATGACTGTTGTAGGGTTTTAATGTAGTCATGAGGTCAAAAACATTAGAATAAAAAGAATTCGGAATCTTACCTTCCCTTCCCTACAATTCACCACCACCGACTTGGAGACAGCGCCTTCTGCCGCAAGCTCCGCCACAGGGAAGAAAAAAACTTCTTATAGAGAACTAACATGGCGGCTGCACTGAGATTCCACTCCGAATGTGTCATGATCTATCGAGATTCTGATCAATAGTTATTGTCTTGTTAATTGGTTAAAAATGGTTCAAATGGCTCTGAGCACTATGGGACTTAACTTCTGAGGTCATCAGTCCCCTAGAACTTAGGACTACTTAAACCTAACTAACTTAAGGACATCACACACATCCATGCCCGAGGCACGATTCGAACCTGCGACCGTAGCGGTCGCACCGTTCCAGACTGTAGCGCCTAGAACCGCTCGGCCACCCCGGCCGGCTCCTGTTAACTATCTTACACTTACGGTTATGTTTAATTGGTTTGTCGTGTTGGAAGGTTTGGATTAGTAGCAGTGATGCTGCTTTTAATCCTTCTATTCTGACTTCTGTCAGTCTAGGAGGTTCGTATTATTTCCGTATACACGTTTTAGATGGATTTTAAGTATGGAATTCATTTCTAAGTTTTGTATGTGAGTTCATGTTTTCATTTTCAGACACTCATATTGCCATGTGAAATAATGAACTAAAGACTAGGCATATTACATTTTAACAATTGGATTTGCCACACTGGTTATTCATGTGCCCTAACGTTACTGTCTGTCTTCAGGTATAGCTATGAATGCTGAGCACTGCGAGGCCATCACCAGCGTTTACTAAGTACGTAGTTGCAGTATACAAATATTGCCGTTGATTGTGAAACTTCCCCCTTCTATGTAAATAATGACAGTGCTGGATAAAATCTTACGTTATTTGATTTTGAAACAGCTAAGCAAAACTGAACGTACTCAGACATTTCTCGCTTTACTTATTCTGATCAACACTAAACTGACACACAATATTTTTAGCGCAACGCAACGCAACGCAATCTGACTTTCAATAATCCCTACAAAAGAATGGCCCTGACTAACGATAACCTATACCTTTCATGAATCACTTATCTCACAAAAATCTTCGTTACTCGAACTACTGCAATACAGCGAGCGCCAGTACTTCCAGCTAAATAAAAGATTCTGAGTATTGAAGGCACTAACTACTGATAGGCATAGTTAACAAAAGAAAGATTTTGATAGAGAACAAACAATGTATTTACCCTAATAGTGTTCAAAAGTCATTATATATTTATCAGTTCATGACATCCAGTCTTACAAACTTCCTTTTTCTCACGGACGATCTGATCGTCCGCTCATAGTAATCTGTCAAGACTCTGGCATCTCTCTCCCCACATCCAACACTGCTGGCGGCTCACCTCCAAGTGCCCAACTCTACACGCTGTTCACATCCAACTGCCCAACGCTACACTAGCGAATTTTCCAACAATGAGTCCAACCAGCCACAGACTGCACACAGCGCAGTCAGCGATTTTCATACAGAGCACTACGTGGCGTTACCAACTTAAAAACCTAAACAGCCTACTTACAATGCTTATATCAGAACAGTTTTATGCTGTGCATCGGTGGTACGCATGGCTGTTAATGAAGTTGATTTTTTATTTTTTATTCTTATGTATTTCTATGTCTGTTCTAGATTTAACTTCAGCTGTTTGAAATTAGTTCGTCACACCGCTATTTTTACGTTCGTAACGTATCTGAAGATGCCAATTGCCGAAACAGGTTATTATTAATTATACAACTTATGTGATCATAACGGAACTTTATACATAAAGGAACAAGACATTATCATGGACTCAGTTACAGTCTTTATCTCGTCAGTTAATTCAGAAAAGTACCAGGGGTGGTGCAGAGAGGGAGGAGGAGGAAATGTCGAGAGGAAGGAAGAAGGAGATGGACAGAGAGTGGGGTGAGATGGAAATTAGTACTTATATCAAATCCCATACAAATTTATGAGTTATGATGCATTGCTGGGTGCTCTTGTTAACAGTATCATGCTTTATTCCATAAGAGGTTCGTACAAAGACTGGTCACACTGTCTCAGACGGCAGCGTGCTTGCTATGGCCCTGCAGTTAGCCAAGTTAAGGAGGGGGGAAGTGCTGTGGGTCGTGCGCTGATTTAGCAAAGAATCAGCGGCTAGTGTGGCCTTGCTTATTGCATGCTGGTGTCAGGCATCTGGCATGCAGTAGCCTACGCTGACTGGCCAGCTGATCTCAGTAGTCGGACAGGAACGTGGAGAGCAGTAGCCGAACCCAGGATGCCTTACAGTCGGCCACAGCGACAGTGGAGTAGGTTCTCTCCTGGTGGCACCTGCCTGAGACCCGGAGCCATCACGTATGGTGGCGGCTCGTAGATCTGTGGCTATAGATTCCGGTGCTGCTAGACTTAGCTGAAGATGACTGACCCTCATGACAGCGCGGAATATGTCTCGGCGTCGGTAGCGGTCGAAGACAAGTTGCTCCTACGGTCTGACAAGGAACCCCTTGAGTGCGAGGTCGCAAAAGGCAAACGATATTTACGACATTTGACGACCCAGATATTGTCTCCATGCAACTACAAGATTGACTGCTAATAGTAACGCGGGGCAAGACTTGAGGTATTCAAGAGTGACCGCAGCTTGAGGCTACGAAGTGTAGTTGAACTGCTTAGTCGACGGGTACCTCACAGCATTGCTTCAGTGTCAATGGTATTCATACAAAGCACAGCAATGGCGACGATAATCAAAGGAGAAATGGTATTATATGTACAACTACAGTTATCGAGGTTCACATTTCGTCAGAAGGAACCCAAGGAATTCCGCAGAGTGACCAAAAGAAGTCGCAGATGAAATATTGTCGTTTGTGCAAGATGAGTCAATGGACTGTGTGGTGTAGTATACGTTCGACAGTGGGTTCAATGTACATGAGAAGTACAATGATGATGATTTCTGCTCAACAAGTGAAAGTGATACTGAAAAAGGTTTCGAGCAGTAGTTCATCATCCTTTTCCGATAGGGAGACGCAAATCCCGTCTCCACTGAAATGTAGTAAAGGACAAGCGTTTTGCATGGAGTGGGTACTAAACATAATTACACACATGGAAGATCAACAGAGCAAAAAAAAAATTTAAGAACAGACTCCCAATAAGTTCGAAGTAATATGACCGCAATGAAAACTATGGATACTCAAGGGAGCACAATGTGTACTTCTTACAAAATGGTTCAAATGTCTCTGAGCGCTATGGGACTTAATTTCTGAGGTCATCAATCCCCTAGAACTTAGAACTACTTAAACCTAACTAACCTAAGGACATCACACTCATCCATGCCCGAGGCAGGATTCGAACCTGCGACCGTAGCGGTCGCGCGGTTCCGGACTGTAGCGCCTAGAACCACTCGGCCACCCCGGCCGGTCTTTGTTACACAAAATGGTGTTTGGCCTTTCAAGGATGCTCGATAGAATTCACAGGGTGTGCGTGATAGTAATGTGCTATGTTACGTACATCAAATTGCACGCGAAATAGATTACAGTGACTTCAAGGTAAACAGTGGATAGTTGCATAATTTCAAACAGTGATACAGAAATGTAAAACGTAAGATAACGAAATTTCAAACAAAGCGTCAACCTGATGACGAACAGAAAACTACAGAATCGGCCAGACAATTTGTAGAAGAGATAAACGAATTTCTCCCATTGTTCACTAAGGAATTTGTTTTCAACTCCGATTAATCGAGATTTGAAGAGGAAATGCATACGAAAGGAATCCTGAAAATTAGTGTTACCAAGAGAGTTCTATCAAGATGAAATAACTTCAATGCCTTAACGCATTCGTATAAAATTATTCCACCTGTTAATCTGGATTGTAAATTGGCTGGAAAACTGTTTATTGTGCTACGAGAAGTTCGAAGTGCTCCGTTCCCTACGATTCTTGCCCATGTGCGTTGATCTTTTAAAGGGCAGTAGGGACTATGTACGTTACAGGAAGCAACAGTTGGAAAATGGGCGTAAACGAACCGTTGTCGTTATTGTGGTCTTCAGTCCTGAGACTGGTTTGATGCAGCTCTCCATGCTACTCTATCCTGTGCAAGCTTCTTCATCTCCCAGTACCTTCTGCAACCTACATCCTTCTGAATCTGTTTAGTGTATTCATCTCTTGGTCTCCCTCTACGATTTTTACCCTCCACGCTGCCCTCCAATACTAAATTGGTGATCCCTTGATGCCTCAACACATGTCCTGCCAAACGATCCCTTCTTCTAGTCAAGTTGTACCACAAACTTCTCCCCAATCCTATTCAATACTTCCTCATTAGTTATGTGATCTACCCATCTAATCTTCAGCATTCTTCTGTAGCACCACATTTCAAAAGCTTCTATTCTCTTCTTGTCCAAACTATTTATCGTCCATGTTTCATTTCATACATGGTTACACTCCATACAAATACACTCCTGGAAATTGAAATAAGAACACCGTGAATTCATTGTCCCAGGAAGGGGAAACTTTATTGACACATTCCTGGGGTCAGATACATCACATGATCACACTGACAGAACCACAGGCACATAGACACAGGCAACAGAGCATGCACAATGTCGGCACTAGTACAGAGTATATCCACCTTTCGCAGCAATGCAGGCTGCTATTCTCCCATGGAGACGATCGTAGAGATGCTGGATGTAGTCCTGTGGAATGGCTTGCCATGCCATTTCCACCTGGCGCCTCAGTTGGACCAGCGTCCGTGCTGGACGTGCAGACCGCGTGAGACGACGCTTCATCCAGTCCCAAACATGCTCAATGGGGGACAGATCCGGAGATCTTGCTGGCCAGGGTAGTTGACTTACACCTTCTAGAGCACGTTGGGTGGCACGGGATACATGCGGACGTGCATTGTCCTGTTGGAACAGCAAGTTCCCTTGCCGGTCTAGGAATGGTAGAACGATGGGTTCGATGACGGTTTGGATGTACCGTGCACTATTCAGTGTCCCCTCGACGATCACCAGTGGTGTACGGCCAGTGTAGGAGATCGCTCCCCACACCATGATGCCGGGTGTTGGCCCTGTGTGCCTCGGTCGTATGCAGTCCTGATTGTGGCGCTCACCTGCACGGCGCCAAACACGCATACGACCATCATTGGCACCAAGGCAGAAGCGAATCTCATCGCTGAAGACGACATGTCTCCATTCGTCCCTCCATTCACGCCTGTCGCGACACCACTGGAGGCGGGCTGCACGATGTTGGGGCGTGAGCGGAAGACGGCCTAACGGTGTGCGGGACCGTAGCCCAGCTTCATGGAGACGGTTGCGAATGGTCCTCGCCGATACCCCAGGAGCAACAGTGTCCCTAATTTGCTGGGAAGTGGCGGTGCGGTCCCCTACGGCACTGCGTAGGATCCTACGGTCTTGGCGTGCATCCGTGCGTCGCTGCGGTCCGGTCCCAGGTCGACGGGCACGTGCACCTTCCGCCGACCACTGGCGACAACATCGATGTACTGTGGAGACCTCACGCCCCACGTGTTGAGCAATTCGGCGGTACGTCCACCCGGCCTCCCGCATGCCCACTATACGCCCTCGCTCAAAGTCCGTCAACTGCACATACGGTTCACGTCCACGCTGTCGCGGCATGCTACCAGTGTTAAAGACTGCGATGGAGCTCCGTATGCCACGGCAAACTGGCTGACACTGACGGCGGCGGTGCACAAATGCTGTGCAGCTAGCGCCATTCGACGGCCAACACCGCGGTTCCTGGTGTGTCCGCTGTGCCGTGCGTGTGATCATTGCTTGTACAGCCCTCTCGCAGTGTCCGGAGCAAGTATGGTGGGTCTGACACACCGGTGTCAATGTGTTCTTTTTTCCATTTCCAGGAGTGTACTTTCAGAAATGACTTCCTGACACTTAAATGTATACTCGATGTTAACAAATTTCTTTTCTTCAGAAACGCTTTCCTTGCCATTGCCAGTCTACATTTTATATCCTCTCTACTTCGACCATCATCAGTTATTTTGTTCCCCAAATAGCAAAATTCCTTTACTACTTTAAGTATCTCATTTCCTAATCTAATTCCCTCAGCATCACAAGACTTAATTCGACTACATTCCATTATCCTCGTTCTTCTTTATTGATGTTCATCTTATACCCTGCTTTCAAGACACTATCTATTCCGTTCAGCTGCTCTTCCAAGTCCTTTGCTGTCTCTGGCAGAATTACAATGTCATCGGCAAACCTCAAAGTTTTTATTTCTTCTCCATGATTTTAATACCTACTCCGAATTTTTCTTTTGTTTCCTTCACTGTTTGCTCAATATACAGATTGAATAACATCGGGGAGAGGCTACAACCCTGTCTCACTCCCTTCCCAACCACTGCTTCCCTTTCATGTCCCTCGACTCTTATAACTGCCATCTGGTTTCTGTACAAATTGTAAATAGCCTTTCGCTCCCTGTATTTTACTCCTGCCACTTTCAGAATTTGAAAGAGCGTATTCCAGTCAACATTGTCAAAAGCTTTCTCTAAGTCTACAAATGCTTGAAACGTAGGTTTGCCTTTCCTTAATCTAGCTTCTAAGATAAGTCGTAGGGTCAGTATTGCCTCACGTGTCCCACCATTTCTACGGAATCCAAACTGATATTCCCCGAGGTCGGCTTCTACTAGTTTTTCCATTCGTCTGTAAAGAATCCGCGTTAGTATTTTGCAGTCATGACTTATTAAACTGATAGTTCTGTAATTTTCACATCTGTCAACACCTGCTTTCTTTGGTTGGAATCATTATATTCTTCTTGAAGTCTGAGGGTATTTCGCCGGTTTCATGCATCTTGCTCACCAGATGGTAGAGAAAAAGATGGTAAAAGAACTACAGCTTCGGTATTGAGCACTGCTTTTGCCCAATAGCTGGTCAAAATAAATTGATTTGGCTTCATTCCTGGTCTGCGTATGATAATAATACTTCTTTGAAACAAACTATCCCACCTGAAAAGTGTGTGACATTGCAGTTCATACCACCAGGAACCTCCGAACAAATTCAGCCTCTGGATGTTTGTTTTTACCGTACATACAAGACATATTATGCAGTCCACCTTAAAGGATAGCCAGTTTGACAATAAGCTCCACGACAGACTGTTTGGCAATCGGTAGCATGCCATCACATTCCTTCAGTTTCATCACTCCGTTAGACCAATATTATTCTACATGTGTTCTTTGAGAATGAAAACCTAGCTGAATGTCCTGCTTGTAGCTCCCAAGGAGTTCACATTCGATCTTGATGGTGCGAACTTTTGTGATCACTGCGACGCGATATTTTTCTTTTGGTGTCCATGGTAGTAGTTAATGGTTTGTTTTGAACATTTCTTGAACATTGATGATGTCCACTTTGTGAAGTATAATACATACATCGCATAGAAGTTTGATCTCTGCACCTTCCGGACACTCATTTTCTGTCGCCCTCCTGATCCACATGTTAAGTCATAACCAGCTAATATTCCTTTTCTGTGATAACTGCTAATATAACACTTTAGAATCAGCTTTACTAAAGAGTGAACTTGCGATCTCGCACTGAACAGGTTCCTTGTGAGTGTTTGTAGGTGGTCTGCCCAGACTTGTGACAGGACACTGCCTTCAGTCACGCCCGCCCAGTGAGGGGACCACAGCACGTAGAAATTCAGTTCACCACTGCGGTGGACTGGAGTGTTGAACCACACTGTACCACCACTATTTCAGCATCCAGCAGCAGAATTCCATCGGCAGCTCGCCTCTCCGTTTCCGAACGGCTCTCGAAGGAATGTGAAGGAATGTGTTGCCGCAACACAGTCATTGCTGAAGGATGTATAGGCTGAGAAGTGGAGACAAAATCTCTCATACCCTTTTTAACTTCGAGCACTTCTCTCGTGGTTTTCCATTGTTCCCTCTCGGTTCCAGTCAGTACATATATTATGTTGCCCATCTATCTCTAAAGCATAAACGTTTTGTTCTGAGAATTTCGGACATGTTGAAATATCACCGTAATTATTGGCTTATTAACGTAAACGGATTCTTGGAACTGTAATGCTTCTGCACCAATAATCTCTTCAGTGAAGATGCGCGCCAGGATGGAACTCTCACAGAAATCGGTGAAATGCCGCGATTAATGAGGATAATTGGCAAGGGGCAGTACATTAGCAGTGTGTAGATAAGCTGAGAATCTGGATCCGTCGGGAGAAATGCTAGGGTAGTCCGTGCAGTTACTATGACAACTTTTTCCTGACTGCTTCGTGGTCACAACATCTGCTTAGAGACCGCGCCGGGTTCGAATCCTAGCCCGGCACAAATTTTCAGCTTTCTCCATCGATTTCAATCAATGCCCACTCGCAGCCGATGTCTAATTTCTTTGTGTCTTAGCATATAAGTCATCATGTTGAAAATCTACGATCTTTAATTATACAGTAATCTATATAAATATATATAGATTGAAGCCTTAGGGCTGTAGCAAGAAATGTATATTTTTGATTTCTCCAAGAGAAACAAGACATATTGACGAACAAGAATATATAGGAAACTCCCGGACAACATCCTTCATGAATAGTCAGAGTTACACAATAAGATGTATATACAGAAGTTTCCCAATGTTTTTAACCATGTAAATTCAGGTTGGAGTTTCTTCTGTTGCCCTGTTTGTAAATTTGTCTAAACTTTTAAAATGTTAGTACGTCCTTAGATCCACGTCTGAAACCTCTATACATAATAGCCACACATTTTGTTACATTTACATCAATCTCGCTCTGTTGCTCTTAACAGTTGGTACGGATTCTTATCTCTTTTTACACTCTGTTATATATTATTCTGCAAACGTGGTATTCAGTGTTCATACCAAGTGCATGCAACTGATATATCTACTAGTAGATACTTTCTCAGACGTAACAAGATATCTATACTTCGAAATTCTTTGTTCTGATTTGCAGCACTATGTTTTCTTACTCTAGCAATGCTGTCCGATTCAACTGGGATGTGTGACGTTTAACGATTAACAACACACATCTTAAATATTCAGAGGGTTCTATGTTTCCTAGATCCCCACCCTTTTTAACTATTATGAAGATTTTATATTTGATAAATGCTTACCCTTATTTAGACGTACACGGCATGTAAGTAATATTATGTCTTTAGTTTTGTATATAGTCAACGGCCTTGCCGTAGTGGATACACCGGTTCCCGTCAGATCATCGAAGTTAAGTGCTGTTGTGCGTGGCCGGCACTTGGGAGGGGGACCACCCGGGCCACCATTCGCTGTTGCCATTTTTGGGGGTGTACTCAGCCTCGTGATGCCAACTGAGTAGCTCCTCGACCGAACAGTAGCGGCTCCGATCAATGAAAACCATCATAACGACTGGGAAAGCGGTGTGCTGATCACACGCCCCTCCTATCCGCATGCTCAGCTGAGGATGATACGACGGTCGGATGGTCCCGATGGGACACTTGTGGCCTGAAGACGTAGTGTACATTAATGTATACAAAAAGTTCTTGTGTTACCGACATCAAAATATGTGCATTTCTTTGTTTGTCCTCCGCACCACATGCCACTGACGATGGACAATATGCCGGGATGCCAGTCCAGTAAATAATGTTTCCGAAGTGCAGCTCATGGTGTAAGCGAGATGTAGTGTTTAATGATGTCGGAGATGTCTCCTCTCGTTTAATCTTAAGGAGGTATTTATTTTCTTCACACGTGTACATCGATGACATTCCTTGGTAGCGTGTTGCGAATCACATTAAATAAATCATCGAGTGTAGACAGAAACTCCAATTGTCACTACGTTTTCTAGACAACGAGTCAACAGCCACCCAAGGGACAGAAATACAGAGGAAAAAGAAAAGCCTACGACAAGGATAGTGTATGTATATCACTCCGTGTTGGATGCCTTTATTGATTACGCCAGTTTGGAAGTTTGTACTCGAACGTGTGTTAACGTTGCAATGAGAAGTTTAACTCTTATCGGAATGAGACATCATACTTCTCCATTCCACACTGTTCCGCAAAAATATATTGTGAGATTTCAAATAAGGATCTAGGCGCTATTTGCACGTGGGTAGCGAGGCACAATGGCACTGGAGCGCTCTGCCGTATGCACCGTGCGATATGCAAATTCACTCTTGTTACGGAATTTCTTTTTTATCATTAACTTAGATCTCTGTCACAAGCGTACCTCTGTTCCTAAATTCAATTAAAAAATACCAACACTTGAGAAGGGAATGAAGATTTGAGATAAACGATAAGACTTACTGCAAGCATTAAGGATAACTGTACAATGTAAAGAACACTGTAGTGTTTCACTGAACGAGTTCACTCCGTTTTAGCATTATAAAAAATGGATTGTCTCATTTTAAACACTCAGAATAAAAATTTCGCGCAACGAAGTCACTGAAACAGACACTTTTTAAAAAGTTTGCAAGTGACCGACTTCGTTGATATTGCAACTTAGAGAAAATGTTTTTTTTACTATACACATTTATTTTTTATTACAAATTAGAAAACAGACACTTATTTCATTCAGTTACAGAGATGTTTAATTCCCTTTCTTAATTGAAACTTGACAATATTTCATTTTAATTTGTTTGAAATTTTTACGAAATACACTAGATACATATGACTGAGCATAAGAGACTGTATAAATAACAGCGTCAAATTTGATTCATGAACACATGCCGTATTCCTCGAATTAAAAATCCTGGTAATCAGGGACGTGGTAGTCCCAGAACAATACACGTATTATGAATTCAAACTGCATACGGAAGTCTGTGGTGTTACACACTACTGGCTTAAGGTTGCCTGGGAGAGGAACGATCGGGACAATTAAGGACTGAACATCACTTTATCAAGATTTTTATTAACACCGTCAGTGGAAAACTAACTTAAAACAACTAAAGAGCAATTACTGATAATCGATCAACAACTTTATCAAATACTTCAAATAACAAAAAGTTAGAGTGTTAATTCAGATATTTGCTCAAGACTCTCCAAAAGCCAATCATGGGAAAATGAAGTATGAAAATTTAAATTTACATGAAAACATTATTCTCTTTTCAAAAAATACAACTTCCGTGTGCCACTGGTTAGCATTGTTGAAAATTTTACAAGCAATTTCAATAAGAGAAGCAAGATATTATTTCAGTAATTGAAGTTACATAACAATCTCTTCAAAGGTTCTAAGAAAACAGCCTTTAAAAGAAACCGGTCACAAGTATCTTTGTTTGACTAATTTTCTAATAATTCAGATTTAGCGAAAAAGGAGTTTATTAAAAGGAAACAAAAAAAACAGTACTTATGAACAGCCGCTAAAAGATAACAAGATAACTGGCCAAGGCAACCACCCAAACGTACACCTGACAGTCAAGAACTTTAGCAACCACCCGACATTCAGATTCAAATCACGCCACGAGGCGGAAACGGTAAGTGAAGTCACGCGGGACGGAAAACATAGGTGGAAGGAAGACACAAAAGGCTGGCTGATGAAGTTCACTAACGTAAACACAATCTTGGCTTAGAAGTATAACCCACCAAAATACTCACAGAAAGATTTGATCCGGTAAGTTGCATTAGCTTGTGGGCTCCAAATAACTAATGAAAACGAAAACGACTTGGCGATTTAGTGTACAAAGTGTCAGACACTAAAAAGTACGTTAAGTGTCCCAAATAATGACGCATTAAACAATGAAGCAATTTACAAAACCCCAATAATTTAAAACACACAATCAAATCACAACTCAATGAAAATTACCAAATGGAAGCTATTATGTTTTGATACGATTGACACGCTCCTCAGATCACCTGGACGGACACAGGAACAGAGGAAAAACAATGGAAGGTTGAACCGAATCCGATATAGAAGCAGGAGGGCACAAACACATGCAGGATGCGAACCGGTCACAATTGTCACACTCACAGAGGAGAGCGAGGTCGGTGTTTACAAATGCTGAGTGGTCTCGGCACAGAAGCAACGAACTTAAAGTAGCTCATTGAGCGTAAAAGGCCACTGTGCGACGACAAACAGTTGAGAAACTTAGATCCACCAGAAGATGTGAGTAGGAGGCCGACACGTCGCTCGCCTTCAGACATAATCAGCCAAAAAATTAATGTCTCCTCTCCCGTTTCTAGTGTAAGTCCCTCATGTCCGTAAGGATCTCAGTCAGACCAACTCGAAAGTTAGAACAAAAGATTGGTTCCAGGAGTTGTGTCGCGATCTATCGATCGTGCAATGGTTCAGGCTTCCCCCGAGATAGTAACCATGAAGCGAACAGGGTCAGGCTCAAAAATGAAACTTAATCAGTGCTATCTCTCTTAACCCTCTAACGGTAAGGTTGGGGTTGGATCCGACCCCAGCGAGTCTGTTTTGTTTGTAACTCTCCACTCCCTTTTCTGAGAGCGTTGTGGTTCCAGCAACCCTACCAGCCAGTCGTCCCGAGAACGCCGAGGAGGCCACGTCAGTCTGGTGAGTGACCTGCAGCTAACTTCTCTATCCGAAACCTACATTACCCACGCCCGGGTTGGATCCGACCCCACCTGACTGTTTGCGTCACACATATTAGTTTCGTTTGTGGGAAGGATTCAACCCCATATTGATGTTTATATTACATCTAAATTTTGTTTTCTCTTCTAGTGTCTTACTAAAATAGTGCATCAATTCCTTAGAACTCCTGAGGAGATATACAACGAGTTTCTCCAACAGAAGGCTGAGTCAGAGGATGGCGATAATGTCGATGCACAAAACTGTTCAGAAACAGAGGATGGTGTATTATCTAATACTGATGGCGAGGATGATGTATTTCATTGTGCGGCAGGAGCACTTGAGTTTGATAATTCTCAGTCAGATGTAGATGATGAGAGAAATTTGAGCTAGGTAAAGACTTAGAGACAATATGGACCAACAAACCCATCCATTCAAAATTTTCTGGGACACCAGCGTCAAATATTACTACTCATCTCCCTGGTCCACGTGGGGAAGCAAGGGGGGGTCACTAGTGAATTGGAAATATTTTTATTATATATAGATTCGAAAATTACAGAAAAAATTATTTAGTACACAAATCTTGAAATCGAGAAATCTAGGCAAAAGTACGATACGGTCCAGTGGTTTCATTCACGGACAGAGAGCGTTAAAATAAAAGGGTTAATGGGCCTTCTCTTCATGAGTGGTGTCCTAAAAAATTCTGTGCTCAGTGTAGATGAGGTGTTCTCAGCAACCTATGGACCTCCGGTCTTCCGTTGCACTATGTGCAAGAAAAGGTTTGCATTTCTTCTAGAAAACCTCGCTTCGATGATAAAGCCACCAGAGAGGCCAGAAAAATCAACGACAAATTTGCGGCTTTCAGAGAAGTTTGGGACATGTTTGAATCTAACAGTGAAAAAAATTATAGTCATCTGAATATGTCACAGTACATGAGACTCTACTGAGTTTTCGGGATGCCTGTCCGTTCAAAACGTATATCCCATCGAAACCCGACAAATATGGGTTGAAAATAATGTCACTATGCGACGCAAGGACATTCTATTTTTTGTGTGGCATTCCATACACTGGCAAGGACAACAGAATAAAGAGGAGACCTGGAGATTTGCCTTTACCCGCCCAGTATGTTTTGCGCGTGACGGAATCTATCAGGGGTTCTAATAGAAACATTACAGCGGACAATTGGTTCTCCTCACTGGAGGTGACTGACGCCCTCCTCCAAAAGAAACTCACATTTGTAGGTACATTGAGGAAGAACAAACCGCAAATACCACCACCAATGCTGCTTTCCGCTCCAGTAGGCTCTTCAACATTTATGTATCAGGACGACAGAAGTTTGGTGTCATTTACCCCAAAGAAAGATGAAAAAAGTTTTACTGATATCGTCTACGCACTTCTCTGGAGAGATAAATGAAGAATCAAATAAGCCCGAAATTGTGGAGTTCCACAATCTAACTAAAGGAGGGGTCGATGTATTAGATAAGCTTTGCCACAGCAGGACCACAAAAAGAAAATCGAGAAGATGGCCCATGCGGTACCTTTATGCTATTTTACACATCTCTGCAATAAATAGTTTTATCATTTACAAAAGCAATAACAAAATGGACAGCTTTTAAAATGAGGCAAAAATATCATTTTTCAAAAATCTTGCGCTCTCTTTGACAAAACCTCTTATGGAAAAGGGGTTGAATGACACACATCTTCCCTGTGAGCTCCGTTCGTCTACTGGAAAACTTTTAGAAAAAGAACTAATCTAATGAGACAAGCCTACCCAAGCACTGCCACTAAAGAAAAGGAGATGTGATAGATAAAAAGATAGGAAGGGGAATGCTTTTTGTAGTAAGTGTAATCGTTCTACATGTGGGAAGCATAAAGTTATTATATGCTCTGGCTGTAAAGAAACTGAGATGTGATAAATTGTGCCAAATATGTATTTTCAGGGCTGTATGTGATCGTTTCCAGGATAACATTATACATTTATTATTTGTTCCTATTACATTATGTGTACAAAGACATTTATTGTTGAGAACTGTATATTTCGAAACTGCTGACACTATAATTATTTTCTACAATTAGTAAGAGATGTTTCTCATTTAGTTCCTATCTTTAGAGTTTCTAAAGCACCCAAGTTCCTAGTTGATGACCGAATCTATTGATTTTTACTATGTTTTCAACAATTTTATAGAGAATATTTCTAATAAGGTATTGTTTTAATCAAATTCCTATTTTTTTACAAAGTACTTTATATTCTTACTTATTGACTATAAAAAAACTTGTATTTATAACAAATATTATATGTGTTTAATTGATAATAAAACTTTTTCCGATTATTTATTTTTTATTTTACCCCGAAAAATCTATATTTGGATGATGGGGTCTGATGCAACCCCACCTTACCGTTTATGTCAGGAAACTTCACCTTACCGTTAGAGGGTTAACTTAGCAGAAGCGCACCTTAGCTGAAGTGCACCCTCAATGCATTACTTCGTTACAATGTCTAAGCATGACCGGAACAGTTACTTCCAGCACCCCATAAGGGCCCATAGAGTTGGGTGATAGCTTCCCAGACGCCTTACTCGCAGAGTTTCTACCCTTAAAATTTCTCATGTACATTAAATATCCAACGTGGGTGTTCCCTGGACGTCGGCCATGATTATCCCTCGCCGCTTCCCTTTTATGGGCGCTCAGAATATTTGCCCTGACTCTACTCCGGAATAATATCATTGGACAACAAATCATATATGTACCAAATATTTGGTGAAGGGGAATTAAAGGGTTAGGAAAAGATGAGAGAAGCAGTCGTAGCTGTGTGCGCCTCATGCCTGGCGGTGTTAAAGGCTAGGTTCAGCCATTGCAAACAAAGATTCCGTTTAATTTGGGCCTCAGAGAGGAAAACTATCATTTAAGTTACGATTAAACCATTATACGAACGGTGAGTGCGGGTAATAAGGTGTCGTGTTGACGTGTTTAACCCCTGACTGGAAACAGAAGTTTCGAAACACCGTCGAAGAGAAACAAGGTGCACTATCGCTGACGATGATCTTCGAAGGATCGAACAAGAAAAATCTTACTCAGATGCATAAACCGCTATTGTTGGCCAATCAGGTGAACCGAGTAAAAATCAACCACCACAAATATATAAGCGCTGCCCACCTTGAGTCCGCGGAAGAGGATAGACGTAATCAATGAAAATACGCTCCAGGGGGATCTCCACCAAAGTGGACTGAAGCAATCTCCTACACCCACTGGATATCGGCTTAGCCATCTTGCACTCTTGACACTGAATAACCATTTTTCTAACATCACATTACAGGGTTGGTCAGTTTGGGAATCACGGGTGTTGTGGATGGTCTTACATACCCCCAGATGAACGGAATTGTGATAATACTTGAAAACAGCTGGAACAGGAACAGTAGGCAAAAAGATTTTTAAGCACTTTATCGCGGTGCTTGCGGCGGCATGCCATGTCGATCTGCAGTTCATACACGGGAACTTGCTGACCGGTCTTCGATTGCTCTCTAACGGAGCACAACTTGGGGCCCTGCTCTCGTTGTTGCACGAGATCAGCAAACATCACAGGAACCTCCGTTAGCACAGAATTAACAAGACATCGACATCGTGTGGAGAAGAACCCTCCTTCTCTTCAAACATTTTGTCAAGTTCCTTGTCTAGTACCTTCCGCCGCGGAAGTCGAACACACGGCAGAACAAATGGACGTGGTCAGCCCATAGAGGGCTCCGCCTCCGCGGCGGCTATTCCGCGCAGCGGCTCTCGCGCAGCGAGGGCGCCAATAGCCGCTCCCTCCCGTTTCGTATATAGGGACCCGCTCTGCCCTAGTCCAGCGGACTCGCACACGCA
Organism: Schistocerca nitens; assembly: GCF_023898315.1. NCBI lineage: Eukaryota > Metazoa > Arthropoda > Insecta > Orthoptera > Acrididae > Schistocerca > Schistocerca nitens. The sequence continues at coordinate 707,973,254 of NC_064615.1, forward strand.
TAGTGAACATTCGCGCGCCGGAGGTCATCGCCATTAGTGTCTCGTGTGTGTGTCTTCGTTTGTGTTTAGTGTTTGTTCGCCGAAACGCCGCCACTGTTCACGTGTACCATCGCCATCATCCCCGTTTTGTGCGCCGTGTCCACTAGTGTCAGTGATGTTTTCTCATCAGGCGTGAACGGCTCCGTGTTTTTTGTTTTTTGGTGTCTACATTGTTTTGCCCGCCATTTTTGATTGTATTCTCTGTGTCCCCTCTATTTCTTACTTATTGTAAATCTCAAAGCTGAAGAGCGGCGTACTCAGCTGCTGACAGCCCGCCTTGTGTAAGGTGATAAAAATTACAATAAAGGAAAAAAAAACCTAGTCCAGCCAGTCTGGTATTCGCTCTGGATTTCGTTTCTATCTCGGCGGTACTGCGTTCTGGTCGTTGCTCGTTGTTGACATTTGCCTGGCTCTGGTTCCGAGTGGATTTACGTTTGGTGTTTGGTGTTGTGCTTTCCACAAGCCTCCGTTGTTTATCCCTTCCTTGTTGTGTCACTCATAGTCGGTCGTGGTAGGTTGTTGTCAGTTGTCGTTGGTCTGTCGTCCGACTCGTCCTGTGTTTGCCCGGTGGTGCGTGTTCCACCACCGGCGGCTTCCCCACCTGGCGGCTCCGATCCGCAGCCCAAGGCGTTCCCGCTGTTGGTTGTGGTTACTACACCTTGCTACAGCGTTATCAAATGCCCCATGTGGCGGATGTTGAAGCAGAAGGAGGAAATACAGACAGCCCACCTTGAAAGATGCCCAGTTTTGTGCCGTCGAGCCAGGACACAACTAAGGGCCTGGTTCTCAGTCTATAGTGTGAACTCCTGTGTTCAAGGATTACTTATATTTCTCTAGCGCGAAGAAGATAGCTAAGCGCGTCCAACTCGTAATTTCTTCTGAGCTGGAGACCGGCACCTAGAGGCGTAAACAAATCCCTCCGCTCGCCACCTTGCTCCTGAAGCAACATAGCGGCAACACCTGAGTTAAGAGCGTCGGTTTGGACGAGGGTTGGTTGATTGAAGTCAGGAAAACCTAGAACAGGGGAATTACTCGAAGTGATCTTCAGTGCATCAAACACAGCCTGCTAGCTGTCGGTCCATATAAAGGGTTCACCATTCTATCGCGATAGGTTTAACGGATTGGCTTGCTCAGCGAACTCGGAACCAATTTTCGGAAGAAGTTAGTTATTCCAATGAAACCGTCTGCCCCTTTCTTAGTCTTAGGAGGACGTAAACTGTAGGTGGCTCGGGCCCTAGATTAATCAGTCCTGACCCCCATGGCCGAGATTAAATGCCTGAGAAAAGATATCACACGACGAGATAATATAATTTTACACGGTTTAATAGTTAGCCCGGCTTGCCTCCAAACGAGTGTCATGTGCTCCAAATGCTCGGAAATCGTGTCGCAGTAACTAACAACATCGTCCAAGTGTTATACACACATCTGAACTTCATATCTCTCACAAAAGAATTGAGTAACCTAGAGATAATTGCCGCCCCAGTAGAAAAGCCAAAAGGCATTCAGATCAATTCATATAAGATCCAGTCAGTGCAAAAGTCAGTAGCCACCTTTGATTCTTTGGCAAGGGGAATCTGATAATAAGCCTAGTTAAGATCGAAAATCGAAAACTAGTGGCCACTGGAAACCATGGAAACCACTCGTATAGATCTGGAAGAGGGACAAAGTCCAAGATAACTCTCTTATTAAGGATATGAAAGTCCACAGCTGGTCTGAAACACCTCCTCCAACCCCGCGCATTATTCTTAGGAGGGTGGGGGTGGAGGAGGTGCAAACAGCGAGGTGAACACCCTTATAACCTCCTCAGCGACCATTTTATTTACTATCTAATGCGATCATCCTTGGTGGAGACAGCTGGTAGGGTGATTGGCTGATGGCGAGATGGTCAGAAAGTAAAATACGGTATTCGGTTAGTCGCTCTAACATGTGTGAGACTGGTTTTGATCTATCTTCCAACAACAATTGAGCATGGAGGCTCTGGGTGTTTTAGGAATTTGGTGTTGAACCTACGGCCTGCAAGGTAGGAAGATACCGTCTCACACATGTATTCAGAAGAGTGCAGCAGAACTGATGGCGATGTTATCAGACAATAATCTCAACGTCTGTTCCACTACACTCCCCGTAAATGAAACGCTATCGCTAACAGAAACTAGAGTACGGGTTCAGGGATATGTTAGCAAAAAATTAAAACCTTAGATTTTCGTTATTAAGGTTTATTTTTACTCTAAGTATAACTTCATGACATAACAATGTTAGAAAAATTACAAACAGAATGGTAAAATATTGACACTGGGTGTTCAAAACTGTGAAGCGAAATTCCTGATCGTTGTATGGTTCTTTATTGGTAAACAAATTAAATACCGTTGGCGCCAGAGATATCAATCACGTTAAAACACATAATAAAAATACCCAAAATTGATTGGGGGTCGGTGAAGAGCAATCAAAACGAAGTATAAATTAAAACAATTCAACCAACCCATAGTATAAAGCGCTGAACAGTGGCTGCTCAATCTTTTATGGTAGATCGAATATCTTGCGTTTGTTTCAATGAAGCCCACAGTCGTGAATATGTTTAACTACAGTCATGGTTGAATGTCCAAAAAAAAAAAAAATAGGAGAGATAGAGACAACCGCAGTTTTGAGTGTCAACTGAATACCATTTGCAGGTGTAGCGTGAGCGCGTGTGTTTACCTTTGGTCGTCGGCGGCAGTGACTGCTGTTGGCACAAGCTGTGAACCTGAAAATCTATTCTAAATCTCTCTCGACTGTTAAACACCAGTTGGATACATTTCCTACATCTTCGGTGAAGCTTTCTCTTTCATGTGAATTTTACCACAGGTTGCTACAGTGAGTCATCACTGTGCTGCGTTGTGTTCCTCCAGACGTTTATCCGCGACCTCTGGCCGTGTTCCTGTAGAAAAACTTTCTCTATGGTCGTCGTTAAATGCAGGGTCTAGGGCTGCTTTTGTTGATAGCCTATGCAGTGGCTCCAGCATCTCACTGAGTCCGCTAGGTGTCCCACTGTGAACTTTTCGGTCTACATGGGAGGGGCATGCTGTCGTAAAATACTCCTTCCCTTAGAACTGCGTCTCATAGCTCGGGTCTTGGAAATTACTTGTTTGCAATTACTAGTTAGAGTGTTAGACTGCTGGCGAATCTAACAGCGCACAGAGCTGCCCATGATTCATGTACGCCTATTGTCGCGTAATCCCCACCGCATACCCTTTTTTCTTTATATGCAGTTTACATGGCATAATATTTTAATTAATTTTATATTGCTTATTGTTGCGAGAACGACTGATAAAATACGATTTTCACTATTAGTTTCTGCAGTTGAAAATATTTTAACTTTATGCACTTTGACCTATTATGTGGGGATACGCACAACACCGAAAGATTTCCTGTTGTGGAGGTACGATCTTTAATTTGCAAACTATTTTTATATATCACTGATCTGGCTTGTTAGATATGGAACATGGTATCATTACTGTAACTAATTATGAAAAAAAATGCCCTTAGCTACTTTCATGTCTTGAATGAACAGAAAATTACTCTTATTGCCTGTACGGAAGTTACAGTATGTTATGTTCACTAGACGTAAACGCTGCAGCGGATTTTTTTAAATATATGAAGACTATTAAGTGCCACGAGTAACATGAGAGCATGAAACTAAAAAAAATGAAATTGGATTTTTTATGTTATCAGCCAGAACAGGTTTTTCACAGCAGTCTTTGATCACACACAAGTAAATCTTTATCACTCATGAATTAATTACGAAACTGATAACATAATAAAAAAATGTTCAAATGTGTGTGAAAACTTATGGGACTTAGCATTTAAGGTCACCAGTCCCTAAGCTTACACACTACTTAACCTAAATTATCCTAAGGACAAACACACACACCCATGCCCGAGGGAGGACTCGAACCTCCGCCGGGACCAGCCGCACAGTCCATGACTGCAGCGCCTAAGACCGCTCGGCTAATCCCGAATGAAATAATAATAAAACAGATAAATGTTAATTTTTATTATTATTTTTTATATTCCACAGATTTTGTAAATGTCTTGCCAGGAAACGTCACAGTATGAAAATGGAAGAGAATTATGGGTCACACCTTTCACTTTATTTCATGGAATCGGCAACGTGAGAGAGGTGCTGTGCCATCCCTGCCTATGGCATCAGCTGTCGCAACTCTATTTCCCGTTGAACTCCCACTGGCATGTAAACTGCCCCAGTCGTCCATAGCGATAACAGCTAACTCGGGAAAACCTTACCTCACTTGAGAAAACGGTGCATGAAGTGAGTTTTGCTCCTTTGATCGATTTGTGTAACACCTGTGCTGGAGATGCATGTGATACATAGGTGCAAATATGTTAGAAATATATGTGAAATACATGTAGCATTTACGTGTGCAGGTGAAGCTGTGGATAAAATATTCCCCATAAGCCCCTGGATCGTTTACAAAGAAACTAGGTACATATATCTCTATACAAAGGGTGTAACAAGTATAGGTGTAGATATATTTTTAAACACGGTGCCTTAATACATACACACATATTTGTGGTGACTCTTTTCTCTCTGCATCGAACAGTTCTACGACAAAGACGTCACAAGCTTTACAACCTCGTGTTCTCTTCATTGTCATACTGTGCCACTTAGCGGACTACGCCTGTCAGTATAGAATAAACATTTTGCGTCCATTTGACCACATTTCAACATTTGATCTACTGCTCACGGGAAAATCAACAATAATAGCTTGCTCTCCTTAGAGGTGATAACCAGTCTAAAAACATATGACTACTAATTACTATAAAAGTAAGGTCTTATTTTTCTGTTTTTGAGTCAATCTCATTTTTATTATCGGTGATACATGTATCAATTCAAAAGGACTAGACCTGAAGGTGCATTTTTAAGCTATTGAATACCGAAATACCGCCATTTTTTGCAGCAAAAAACAAAACACCCCTTCCGAAAACGATTTAAAAAATACATCGCATGGTTTTAAAATTCAAGAACAGGGAGTACAAACAGAATGCTGCCACAATATCAGGAAGAAGACACCAACGCACAAAGCATAAAATAAACTGTGCAATTTGATAAAGTTAAACGTCTATTTGAGAACAAATTAGTCTCAGTACTAGAAAGCTAATACGTTGACTGGCCAACAGGATTGTCAGATAACTGCACGAAGAGGTACGAAAATGTAACCAGCTAGTAGGTTAGCGCAGTATAAGTGAAACAAAATTATATATCCGACAAGATAAAGCATTACTGCATTGTTGTAATGACAGAAATACACAATGGTTCAATCAACCTGACATGAAGACGTTTGGGGAAATCGACGAACTGGAGAGTAAATCTTGATATTAGAAGAGAGAGGACCTGTACTCGCATAGAAGGTAATGTAAGTGAGATTAGGAAAACAAAGATATCTTTTCATTATACAGGGTGACAATTATTAAAATGGTTCAAATGGCTCTGAGCACTATGAGACTTAACATCTGAGGTCATCAGTACCCTAGACTTAGAACTACTGAAACCTAACTAACCTAAGGACAGCACACACATCCATGCCCTAGGCAGGATTCGAACCTGCGACCGTAGCAGCAGTGCCGTTACAGACTGAAACCTCTAGAACCGCTCGGCCACAACGGCCGGCGACAGTTATTGAACTATATGAAGCAAAGTCGTGACATTTCAACTGTCTGCGTAAGGACGTTCAAACTGCACTGTTGACCGCGGGGCATGATGCGAATGGTTTAGTTTAACAACGAAGCCCACTTTGGATTGGATAGGTTCGTCAATAAGCAAAATTGGCGCATTTGGGGAACTGAGAGTCCTCATTTTGCAATCGAGAAGTCTCTTCACCCACAACAGACGACTGTGTAGTGTGCAATGTCCAGTCACGGAAAAATTGGAGCGATATTTCTTGATTGCACGGTGATTATCGAATTGTACATGAAGGTTTTGGAAGATGATTTCATCCCCTTCATCCAAAGTAGCCATGATTTTGACAAAATGCAGTTCATGCAAGACGGAGCTCGACCCCATCCAAGGAGGAGAGCGTTTGATGTCCTGGAGCTGCACTTGGGGAAGCGCATTCTGCCTCTGGGGTAGCCAGAGGTCAGTGACATGGGCCTCCATTGGCCGCCATACTATCCGAATATGAATACACGAGACTCCTTTTGGTAGGGCTGTATTAAAGACATGGTGAACAGCAATAACCTCCAAACCATTGCTGAGCTGGAAACAGCCGATCAGGAGGTCATCGACACCATCGATATTCGGATACTTCAGCAGGTCTAGCAGAATTTTGCTATTTGTCTGCGCCACATCATCAACAATGATGGCAGGCGTATCGAACATGTCAGAACCTAAATCCGAATATCTGTAATGACATTTACATGATGAATAAAGTGTGTGCATGCCATAGTTTGTAACTAATTTACGTTTTTTTCCATATAGTTTAATAACTGTCAGCCTGTGCCACAAAGGTAAAGTGATCTTAATAATAGGGATGAAATTAGCAGTGGTCCGAAAGGAAAGTGGAATAAAATATTTCGAATGGTCAAGAACAGCTACAAAAACCTGGTAAACAGAAAGGAGGGTGAAAGTCAGTGAAAGAACGGAGTGAATTAGTTGAGGCCCGTGGCTGAAGATGTGGAGAAGTTGATGCGAAGCAGGAGGGGGGAGAGAGCAGCCGTCTAGCAGAACATCGCCTCGTTAGTGCTGACCGACCTGTCGCTACTTGCTGTCGTAAGCGAGAGCTAGCGCAGTACGTCACGTGACAGTCAGGGACGATAGTCGCGAGCAGGGCATCTGTCAGAGGCTGTCAGGAGGAACGTAGGAGCACCGACTGTCGGTTCGACAGATTAATTAGCGTGTCGCCAGCGAGCTGGGAAGCGAACGGAGCCCGTGTAGCGGGCGGTCGCTGCCCGCCCCACGAACCTCGTGCGCAGTCGGACTGGCCGGGGTCCAGCCCAGCGCCCTCTGGCCCAGCACCGCGCTCCTACTCTACTGATACGAACAACCGAATTTAAACAATAGATTCATTCGGTTGTACACTGAAGCGCCAAAGAAACTCTTACAGGCATGCGTATTCAAGTACAGAGAAACGTAAACAGGTAGAATACGGCGTTGGTGTCGGCAACGCTTATATAAGACAACAAGTGTTTGGCGCAGTTGTTAGATCGGTTACTGCTGCTACAATGGCAGGTTATCAAGATTTAAGTGAGTTTGAACGTGGTGCTATAGTCGGAGCACGAGCTATGGTGCACAGAATCTCCTAGGTAGCGATGAAGTGGGGATTTTCCAGTACGACCATTTTACTAGTGTACCGTGAATATCAGGAATCCGGTAGAACATCATTCTCCAACATCGCTGCAGACGGGAAAAGATCCTGCAAGAACGAGACGAACGACGACTGAAGGGAATCGTTCAACGTGACAGAAGTGCAACCTTTCCCCCAAATTGCTGCAGAATTCAATGCTGGGCCATCAACATGTGTCAGCGTGCGAATCACTGAACGAAACATCATCGATGTGGGATTTCGGAGATGAAGGCTTGGTTACTGCACGACACAAAGCTTTACGACTTGCCTGGCCCGTCAACACCAACATTGGACTGTTGACGACTGGAAACATGTTGCCTGGTCGGACGAGTCTCGTTTCAAACTATGGGAGTTAACATCTGAGGTCATCAGTCCCCTAGACTTAGATCTACTTAAAACTAACTAACCTAAGGACATCACACACACCCATGCCCGAGTCAGGATTCGAACCTGCCGACCGCAGCAGCAGCACGGTTCCGGAGTGAAGCGCCTGGAACCGCTCGGCCACAGCGGTCTGCTAAAAGTTCGGACATGTCCGAAAGAACAGACACCATATCCATATAAGTATATAGTTCTGGCAATACCGCCCATGACCTTCTTCTTCTGTGCGGATGGACACATATTTCCAGAACTCTTACGGGACTTGGTAAGAATGTCTTCCACGAGTAATGAGTGCGTTGGGGTGGGACACTACGAATGTAGTGTGTAGACATACAATGTGAGAATGTGGGTCTCGCGGGAGGCGTGGACGAGATAGTCCCAGCAGTGGCACTATCGTTTGTGTCCTCGGTGGCTCAGATGGATAGAGCGTCTGCCACATAAGCAGGAGATCCCAGGTTCGGGTCTCGATCAGGGCACACATTTTCACCTGTCCCCGTTGACATATATCAACGCCTGCCAGTAGCTGAAGATATTAATTGTGGTATGCGTACTGTAAGACATTCGGTACACACACCATCAGATTATCTGACTTGTCGCTCTAACGAAGTAGGCGAGTGTCAGCAATATGTCTCGTGGTCTTATCGTGGCGTGTTTATCTTCTGCCGTTAGGTCAGACGATCGAAATGCCACTTGCACGCTTAGAGTAGCAGATTGATGGTGACCAACTTTAAACAGAACTTGATTAATTTTCACACACATTTATTAAAATAATAAAAAATCATAGAAATAACTTAACTTGGTTCTGGATGCTATTCCCAATTGACAATCTGAAGTTCCTTTGGTATTGGTACGTTGATCTTATTCTCACATATCTCTGATACTTGATAAAGTGTCTATACATTTCTCTTCATGGCTATGTACAGGAATATGATAATCTTATTAGGCGCAGACTGAAACTTGAGACTAATGCAGACTGATGCAGACTGACCAATCAGAGGCCTGTACACTCGTTATAATACCTCGCGCATTCAGGTATCACTGCGCGAGTGTGACCCGCGAGGAGAAAAGGTTCTACGTTAGCAGCAATCTCATTGGCTGCGTTGCATATTAATACGCGGATCGGCGGAAGCAGAATTTGGTCCGTCTCTACGACAGCGCCATCTCGTAGTGCGGAGACAGACGAGCGCTGCGCCTGCGCTGTTGTGCTTAGCGGGGCGCGCTCTAATAGGAAAGGTGTGTACGCGCTGACTACGCGGAACTATGTACACAACATTAATATAGTTCTAATTTCGTTCTAGACGGCTGCAGGTCATCAATGGTGTCTGTTCTTACGGAGATGTCCGAAAGAACAGACACCATATCCATATAAGTATATAGTTTTAAAATTGGTTGTATCTCAGTTATCATCTTAGAGCGACATGTTTCTCTTAAAATAAAATATTGTGATTTTAGAGGCCATTGTTAATATGTCTTAACTGTTTTTGATCCTATTTTGCAAGCCTAAGATCATTATGTATTTCTTGGTGGGTAAACGGTTATGCTAAATACCATCGATTATAGAGGTAAGGCTTATGCGTCCTTATATACACTGATCGCATTAACGGCCCTTTCCTGGATCTGTATTGGTAAGGCCTTACATTGAAAGTATGTCTTTTCCACTTAAATTTGCTCACTTCGTTTTATGTGCTTCGAATTAGTTTTGGTTTCTGAGATACATAGGCGAGTGGAGCTGTAAGTTCTTCTTGTTTTGACATCCTTGTAATGTTGAAACGTGTAAAGGCATTTCTAAATACATAGCTGAATGAATAATTTTCTGGCTCCTTAACATTAGCTCCCAAAGGCTTCTTTTGGCGAGTAACGTTAGGAAAGGCTTGAGCTATTTTGGCTTAATTTATTTGAGCTTAGCCTACGTTATTCTTGTCGACAACTTTTTGTAATTGTGTTCCTGAAGTTCGGATCTTCGCGTGCCAGATGGCGTGACACGGCGGTGTCTGCGGTATCGGCTCGTGTCTGCGGCGGCGCCGCGCCATGATGCACAAGTTTATGCCCTTTTTCTGGAGACTGAGTTTCATCAGCCTTTCCCTTTCCCATCTAAAGGTTCTTTTTTTTAACACCTATGTGTATATGTAGACTTCTGTTTCAGGTTATAGTGAGCTTTAAATTCAGTCAGTTACACTTGTTTCACTCTGACTGCTAGTGAACCGTACTGTCTAAGTTTCCTACGGCAGTTCCTTGCGTACAAAATTTTCCCTCAGTCTAAATTTTATTTTGAAAGTACTGATATTCACTAATGAATGTTTCAACATAACATCACCTTCTGTCAGGTAATTTTCTTTTAAATTTGTCTAATGTTCCACTTGTCCAGATTTAGATCGTTTGTTAAGGTTACTTTACCTACCTTAATAGCAAGATTGTCTGTTGATGGTTTGGGGAATATGTTCTACTGAAATATTTTAACTGTCATTAAATATTAACGGTAAATTTACACCCTTAAGGGTTGAAATAGTTTAACATTTTTCTTAAATTATAAAAAAGATTTTAAATACCATGATAGTGCTATTGATTTTAATTATTTGTGGAAAGTAGTTAATTCCAAAGCATATTTAAATTGGCACGAATTGTCCATGCACATTGTTATTTTGTTTATTAAAAATACCTATGAATTTGAAAATGACAAATGATAATTGTGAACATAGGTGTACATCCCTAACCAGTTGCATCTTTCTACTTTGTTTCATTTCTGGAATATTTGAAGTGCAAAGTTTATATATATATATATATATATATATATATATATATATATATATATATATATATATATATATATATCTGTATGAAAGATGTTCATCTGTGAATAATACTACGGAAAGAAAGTTCGATTTTTCAGCACACTGCTCCCAGAACCATTGGAAGCACATAACTCGCGCAGGGTAAACTGCTTCTGACAGGGTATTTACTCGTTGGATACGACTAACGTACCTCAGTTTCCAGACTGTCGTATGAGGAATATTCACTTGCAACGCTAACATTCGCGACCTTATAGGAGTCGTCTGTGCAGAGTTCAGAATGGCCTCCTTTAAATCTGGAGTTGTATATCTTTGTCGTCCCGTCTCCAAATTAGAAGATGTAATCTCTGCAAGGGTGCACAGACGACAATGGACACGTTCAAATACCTTCCGATCTGGACTTGTTCTCTGTGGGTTCCTCCCCTAGTGGAAAAGATGAACCACACCATCACTGACGTCCGCCTTACTGTACATAAAGTGCACTCCTGACACATCGTGGTCTGAGGACATGTTGAAGTTCCTTTATTGTCTACAAAGGGGGTCACTCACCTGGAATTATGCTCCCTATTTTTGAAACACTCTGAATTGTATGTGTGTGTGTGTGTGTGTGTGTGTGTGTGTGTGTGTGTGTGTGTGTGTGTGTGTGCGAGCGCTCTAATCTTTATGCTGGAACAACCCAACCTACAAAACCTTCGAGATGTGTTGACATTAGAATTGAAATCGCACCTCTTGAACACATAGGTAGAGAAAACAAGACAGAAATCTGATTAGAAGGAATAAGTCAAATTTTATTGGAGTAGATAATTACAAGCTAGTGATTGAATCTCTTCGAGTTTACGCATTGCTTGTAAAAGGGGATTAACCGATTTGCCATTACGATTTTCAAGAAGTTTTACCATAAATATAAAGGAAGTAGGGGGTTTCATAAATGTACTCAACCTCTGTACTATCGATATAACAATATTCCTTTTAAGTCTGTTCTTGACATCAGAGACGCTGGTCAGAGAGGTTACTCCTTTTGCAGAGAGTAGCAGTAAGTTTGTGTGGAACAGTCTGGCAATATCTTTGGTTTTAAAAGGATGGAAACTGGCCTGCCGTGTAGTGGAGGCAGCATTATTAAAAAAGGATTTTGTAATACTTTTTCGATGAAAAATGTTAAGTGGGATTGTATTAATGGAGGAATTACGTAAGCCAACGTGTAAGGTAATCCAGTTTTCTTTTTTTAAATATTTGTAACTGTGTAGTTTCTTATTGTTGGGCTTTTGCGTATAGCTGAAGTTTTCTGTAGAAGTATTACAATACAAAATATGGTTTTGTGTTTTAGTTGAAACAAGTGTCAATGACAGTAATTATACACAGGGAAATTATTAAGAACTCTTTTCCTAACTTGTCTAGATGTGAGAATTTTATGAAAGGGTGTATTGTTATCACAACGAAGCGTGTTTAACTTAAAGTCTTTGTTCTCATTTATCAGGTGTTAAGTTCAGTTCCTCATTTCCATTTACTTCTATGACTGTTTGCATACTCGCATTCACACCTCGAGTTGTACACTAAGGCCAGTTTTTGTGAAAATTGTTGAGATGCCGTCTTGCATTTCATTTCGTAAGTACGGTAAACGAAATTTGATTTTTGACAGTCATATCATCATTATTCTTTATGGCGAAAGGTTGCAGAGCAGACAAGCATTCCGTGCGCGCAGATACGCTAACAAATTTATCATCAAAATGCATGTGCACTGTAAGGTGCAGTGATTGTCTGAGCGTGCTTGTGAAAATATCATATCAGTTTGGAGGTTTAATACAAGCATAAGACTTCAATAAAGTGGCATCTTGTGAATTTTCAAGTAGTTTTATCCGAAGGTCAGATACGTTAATTTTTATGTTAATTTTCTGTGTAATTACAATAACAGGTCTGATACAGTGATTGCTTACAATATTAAGATAAAAACTAACGGTACTCAATGCCAACACTTTAATCTGACACATTTGTTTCGCAATCAGGTAGCACATTGTTTCTCGCAGACGAATTGATCATTAGCAAGTCTGGATTTCGTATCTTGTAGGGTGAGCTATGCATATTTATGAACAAAACTATATTTTCATACAGTTCTGTTGTCCTATATTGAGATTTACGTACTTCGGTATCAAAATAAGCTTTAGACATTAATCAATCGAGCACTTAAAAACATGAGTTTCTACAAATACAGAAACGAGTTTAGAAGTTTAACGCTATACTTTCACATGATGAAAATTGTAAGAATCACGTGTCAAGTCAGAATAAGAGTGCTACGTTAACACTTTCGCGTTGGGGATGTATAACGCCTCTCAAACCATTTCGTGATAGTGGGTGCACAAGTGATTACATTCAGATGTGGAACCAATTTTCGAAAATGCATATTTATTGTGTTACCGACATACAAAGTAACGTAGCTCATAGAAATTGCTCAAAGTGATTCATGCCAGCCCCAATGTATCGATTCTCAAAGGCACTTGAAAAAATGCCGCACACTCTGAAAGATCCCTGGTGTCTGTTGTACCAGGAAACAAGGGGCTTGGATCGTAGCAAGCAAGTCTTTATCCGTTTCTGCGGGGGTTTCATTCACAGTCTTGACGTAACCGCAAAGGAAAAATACTGTCCGGCAGTGCCTGTGTTAGCCATCCGGGGTGGCCGGGCGGTTCTAGGCGCTACAGTCTGGAACCGCGCGACCGCTACGGTCGCAGGTTCGAATCTGCCTCGGGCATGGATGTGTAGCTCTAAGTTCTAGTGGACTGATGATCTTAGAAGTTAAGTCCCATAGTGCTCAGAGCCATTTGAACCATTTGAAGTGCCTGTGTTCAGATGTACGATGCAAAGTGCCTTCAGACATGCATACATCCAATCGACCTTTTGAACAACACAGGAATTGCAATATCTTATTTATTCACCGATACTGGGCAAGCGACTTTCAATAAAGAAAAAGGTGTCTCCCCTGTACGAGAATATACATAAGAGTAGAAGTGCAGGTTGTAGACTTACGGTTGACGACGTATGGAAGTCTGGGTGTGGCCGAGAAGCGTAGTTGGACAGCCAATAGTAAGACAACAGTCTGTATTCTAGTCCAACTCAGGCACAAATTTTCATTGTCGTAATTTCTTTATATAGCTGAGGGTTGTTCAAATTCACAGATAAGATTACATTTATGTATAATTCAAAAGATGTCCTGAGGTGAGAGATGCGGCGACCGTGCTAGCCATGGGACAGGACATCCCTTTCCAATAAAGCGATGAGGATAAGTGTCGTTCTCGTGCTCGCGGACATTAAAATCGAAATGAGATGGTGCACCTTCCCGTTGAAACAGGATCGTTTCGCGAACAATGAGGGGTACAGTCTGCAATGACTGTGGCAGCACATCTCGCAGGAACACCAGGTAACGTGGACAAGTGTAACACGGAGGCAATAGATAAGGTTCTATTAGGTGACCTTGGACAATGCTCGTACATACGTTACTAAATAGAGTTTTTCGTGATTCCTTTACGAAGACGAAGTAAGTATTCCAGAATTCTAAACCAGAACAGGTGTTAGCGTGAGTGACATAAAATTAGATATCTTACGTGTTGCGAAACAACTCAAATCACTTACGAAAGGCAAGTCTTCCGGTCCAGATGGTATACAAATCAGGTTCCTTTCAGAGTATGCAGACACAATAGCGCCTTTCTCACTTGACGAAAGATCTGTTCCTAAAGACTGGAAAGTAGCACGGGTCACACCAATACTCAAGAAAGGAAGTAACCCGATGAATTACAGACCCATATCACTGACCTCAATTTGCAGTAGGATATTGGAGCATATACTGTACTCGAACATTATGAATCACCTTGGAGCAATTGACTTACTGATACATAATTGTAGCTCTTTATTCCCACGAAGTAATGAGTACTGTCAACAAGGGATCTCAGATCGATTCCATATTCCTCGATTTCCATAAGGCTTTTGATACTGTTACTCACAAGTGACTATTAATCAAATTGCGTGCATATGGAGTATCGTCTCAGTTGTGTGGCTGGATTCGTGATTTCCTATCAGAGAGGTCAGAGTTCGTAGTGACAGACGGTAAATTATCGAGTAGAACAGAAGTGATATCTGGCGTTCCGCAAGGTAGTGTCATAGGCCCTCTGCTGTTCCTGATGTACAAAATGTGATAATCTGAGCAGCCCCCCTTAGATTGTTTGCAGATGACGCTGTAATTTACCGTCTAGTAAAATCATCAGACGATCAATTCCAATTAGAAAATTACCTAGACAGAATTTCTGTATGGTGCGAAAAGTGGCAATTGGCACTAAACCCACATGGGTCCTAAAATAAATCGGATAAATTTTGGGTATACGATAAATCGCACAAGTTCTAAGGGCAGTCAATTCCACCAAATACCTAGGAATTACAATTACGAGCAACTTAAATTGGAACGATCACATAGATAATATTGTGGGGAATACGAAACAAAGATTGCGCTTTGTTGGCAGAACACTTAAAGATGCGACAAACCCACTAAAGAAACAGCCTACATTACACTTGTCCGTCCTCTGCTGGAATATTGCGACGCAGTGTGGGATCTTTACCAGGTAGGATTGACGGAGGGCATCGAAAAAGTGCAAAGAAG
Organism: Schistocerca nitens; assembly: GCF_023898315.1. Lineage (NCBI taxonomy): Eukaryota > Metazoa > Arthropoda > Insecta > Orthoptera > Acrididae > Schistocerca > Schistocerca nitens. The sequence goes on from NC_064615.1 coordinate 707,988,427, forward strand.
GCCAGCCCGTTTCGTGTTATCGCGCAATAGGGGTGAGAGTGTCACTGATGTGATACGCGAGTTGGGGTGGCAGTCACTGAAACAAAGGCGGTTTTCTTTGCGGCGAGATCTATTTATGAAATTTCAATCACCAACTTTCTCTTACGATTAAGAAAATATTTTGTTGACACCCACCTACGTAGGGAAAAATGATCATCATAATAAAATAAGAGAAATCAGAGCTCGAACGGAAATATTTAGGTGTTCCTTTTTTCCACGTGCCATTCGAGAGTGGATTGGTAGAGAAGTACTATGAAAATGGTTCGATGAACCCTCTGCCAGTCACTTAAGATTGAATTGCAGAGTAACCATGTTGATGTAGATAGAGAACCGTTGCTGGTGGCCACCGATGTCGGTGGCGCGGGGACTGCCCTCACTCCAGAGAAGGCTGTTGCGATAGTTGAAAGCACCATCACGGGTGAATGAAGCCTCATCCGTGAACAATACAAAGTGTACGAAGTTCGGCTCTGCAGCACTGCGGTGGATAATCCGTAGGAAGAAGTGAACGCAGGGCTCAGAATCCGTTGGTCCCAATTCTGTACGTTCCGGGCGTAACACCTGTTCCACCATTACTGTCCATACTGTATCCTTCAAATGTGCGTTTAGCGTGCAAGTTGGCAGGTGCTTATTGTTCGGTGGTCTGCCACGCATCCAACCCCATCTCCTCAAAGTCTGAACAAGTCTAATGCTCAGACACGTCTTTGGCGCTAACCTCGGCCGGCTTGCTGCGGCTTGAACCACCCCGTCTCCCGTAAGTCTTATCCACGGAGATAAACTTCTTCCAATTACGATGATGCTTGTTGGGAAAGCAGTACGTGTACATGCGTGCTGCTTTACTGACACTACATCCTGCCACACGGTAAAGTAAAGGCATGTCTGCCAGCTCTAGTGACGAGTAACGTTTCATATTTGACCACACATCATGCACTGTACACAGTTACACACATCACCATGAACGCATCACAAGCAGTCCGATGAAATCGACAACTGACACCAGGGATAATGTGGTTATGCGGTGTACGCTATGTATGACCGTAAAACAGTAAGTACGCATTTATGACCATTGGTTCCCTATCTATAATCGGTTGTGGACCCACAATCACGTGTTTCAGTTGTGTCCAAAATTTTTGAGACGTGCTGTAGATTGCTTTTACATATACGACCAACCGACGTTACGTACAAAAACATAAATATGTTACAGAATAGCCTGAAAAGAGTAATATAGGACGCGAAGAAGCAGTGGTAAGGCGGATTTTGATACTGAGGTGACAAAAGGGTATCAACAGTTAGGAAAATTTATAAATTCGGAGGAATGTGAGAACACGAGAAGAGCGAAATATTTTTCTTTTTTTACCAGAATACATCTCATCCACTTATCAAACCACATCATGATAACGAATTTTGGGCGACCGTGTTGCCATGGGCGCAGCAAGATATATGCATTGCCGTAGGTGTAGCAGAAATACATTAAACGCTTTTAAGCTCTGTGCCCTCACCGCTCGTAATTTAGGGGCATTACGGCATAAAATAATAGAATTAACGATGTTGCAGTTATTTGTGCGGTGCATTCAATAAATAGTAATATTACAGTCAACGGCTGTAGTTAAAACGCGCGTTATTTTAACAGGCGGTTTCGGCTCCCCCACACACACATTCCACCTCGCCACTCCTCCCCCCCCCCCCCCCCCCCACACACTCCGCCTGTTCCACAGTGCGCAGCAATGAATCTGCGCTGCTGCAATATCTACACCGCACTTAATAATAAATCACAGGAACACTGAAACTATTGTTTCCCAACTCGCTGCAGACTTCCTTCTGGTTCAAAACTCAGACCTGGCTTCACTGATACCCGTCTCCCTGACAATTGCAGTTTTTCTTATACAGATCCCAAGCTCCCAAGCTTATGTCGCATTTGTTTCCACAGACTAAAAGACAGTTTCGTAATATGTTTGGTTTCTCCCGCACCATGGTCCTGCTCTGACGCGAAGTGTCATACTTGCTTGAACTGCGTTGCAGAGTGAGTGACTGATTTTGGAAATAATCTGTTGACCGAAGATGTGATGCTGTTCGTAATATCGTTTCCCTCATAAGCGTTGATACTGTGAGGAATTCCGAAGGACCTACGTGTACAGTAAGGAAATCGTAGAGGCACGCTAATTTTAGTTGGCATTCCTTGAAACGTGCTTTTGTAGATCAGTCAGTGTCCGTGATGCTCCGCACTGTGCAGTAATTCCGTGTGACGTTCGTTGAGAAAGAGGGAGAGTGGTAGGCGGAAGAATGATGCAACACAAGGGATACATATTTGCAGTTCTCCCATATAACCTTTCAAACAATGTAGTACCTCGTATTCAACGTAGAAAGTATGAAACTATTTGATATACAGTTAATCTAGAGGTGTGAACACACAGCAAGTATGCATGTTCCTTACTACTTCACGTTCCATTATACATCTAAATATCTTACAGAATTTTGTGGTCTAATTACGTGTTTACATATATTTCAGGGATGTATCAAAGAACCCACTGAGGATGCCACAATGGCGGTGAAACATGTTTGGGTGATAAAACAAAACAATAATCTGTAACTTACAAACAGGTGGACCCATCCTTAACTAATTATTATTTTTCTTCAAGCACGAATACTAATGTCAGAACTCCAGTACGACAGTTTACACTTAGCATTTTGCTGCGGCAACCTACTTGCATATTACCCGTTCTGGTTTCTTAATTATAGTTGCTCTCCTATTGGTAAGAGCGTCACACGAGAAATACTTTCGTCATCGGCGCTAAGTTTTAAAACGTCTACCCCACTTTACAGTTGATACTTAACCTCCGGGAGACACAGTTATATTTAGTACAAATACATATTTTCTTTTCTACACGTTTCTTTCTAGGTCAATTTCGGTTGAAAAAAATTCTAAATTTGTGGGACATCGTGTAATATCCACAGTTCATCCCCTATAGCTTCATGAAGTTCCGATAGGTGGTGCCGCTGTGCATGTACTTCAAAATCGCGTCTCTAACAACTGTGCGTCACGGGCAGGTTACTGATGCAGCAACACGTTGGCTCTGACGTCATCCAGTAGAGTGGTACCATGCAGGTATAGAGGTCCCCACAATAGGGTGGCGTAAGGCCGTCGCATTGAACGGAGATTATGTTGAAACATAGAGTTTTGTGCAGAATAATATAGTGTATTGGGACCATGAAAAAAAAATGTAGAGCGTTGAGAAAAAAAACTGTTTTGGGTGACATATTGAGCACCCTCGTAGTTCCAGCACAAACGTGTGCAGCTTGTTTAAGTTTCTGTTGCGTAAATGCAAAACTGATGTTGTTTGTATCATGAGTGTTATGCTGTACCATATTTAAATGGAGATCTACTGACGAAATATTAGTCGTCCACTTATAAGAGCTCACTCATAGCATTGTAGCCCTGTAGATGGCTTGCAGCATATGCCATGAATGATGTCAGTAAACAGGAAACAGAGTGATACGTGTCGTGAGTGATAATCGGCTTCCAACCAGATCACAATTTACTGCTGGCAACTAATGCATGTCCGTGTCAACCCGTCTCCCAGTGAACATTGTTTGTGAAACGGTAGGCAATGGACATAAGGGAGTCTAGTATACCCCGAATGGTCGTTGTTCACAAGCCGCACATAACGCTGCACCTGTTCAGTGGTTCAAACAACACAGAACTGCTAACTCTAATAGCATGGAAGTCATTCCCACATGTCTTAACGGATGTCCTATCATCCTGTCCATTCCCCTTTTCAGTATTTTCCACATGATCCTTTCCTCTCCGATTCGGCGCAGAACTTCCTCATGTCTTACCTTATCAGTCCACCTAATTTTCAACATTCTTCTGTAGCACCACGTCTCAAGTTCTTCGATTCTCTTTTGTTCCGATTTTCGCACAGTCCATGTTTCACTACCATACAATGGTGTACTCCAGACGCACATTCTCAGAAATTTATTCCTCAAATTAAGGCCGATATTTGATATTAGTAGACTTCTCTTGGCCAGAAATTCCCTTTTGGCCATTGCTAGACTTCTTTTGAAGTCCTCCTTGCTCCGTCCGTCATTGGTTACTTTACTGCCTGGGTAGCAGAATTCGTTAACTTCATTTAGTTCGTGACCACCAATCCTGATGTTAAGTTTCTCGCTGTTCTCATTTCTACTACTTCTCTTTACCTTTGCCTTTCTTCGATTTACTCTAAATCCATATTCTGTACTCATTAGATTGTTGATTCCGTTCAGCAGATCATGTAATTCTTCCTGACATTCACCCAAGATAGGAATGTCATCAGCGAATCGTACCATTGATTTTTTTCACCTTGAATTTTAATTCCACTCTGAACCTTTCTTTTATTTCCATCATTGCTTCCTCGAATGTACAGATTGAACAGTAAGGGGGAAAGGCTACATCCTTGTCTTACACCCTTTTCAATACGAACACTTCGCTCTTGGTCGTACACTCTTATTATTCCCTCTTGGCTGTTGTACATATTGTATATGACCTGTCTCTCCCTGTGGCTTTCCACTATTTTTCTCAGAATTTCGAACATCTTGCAACATTTTACATTGTCGAACGCTTTTTCAGATCGACAAATACTAGGAACGTGTCTTGATTTTTCTTTAGTCTTGCTTCCATTAATAACCGCAATGTCAGAATTACCTCTCTCGTCCCTTTACTTTTCCTAAAGCCAAACTGTTCGTCACCTAGCGCATACTCAATTTTCTTTTCCATTCTTCTGTATGTTATTATTTTAAGCAACTTGGATGCCTGAGCTTTTAAGCTGATTGTGTGATGATTGCCGGACTTATCAGTTTTTGCAGGTTTCGGAATTGTGTGGATGATATTTTTCCGAAAGTCAGATGGTATGTCACCACTCATACAGGGTGTTTCAAAAATGACCGGTATATTTGAAACGGCAATAAAAACTAAACGAGCAGTGATAGAAATACACCGTTTGTTGCAATATGCTTGGGACAACAGTACATTTTCAGGCAGACAAACTTTCGAAATTACAGTAGTTACAATTTTCACCAACAGATGGCGCTGCGGTCTGGGAAACTCTATAGTACGATATTTTCCACATATCCGCCATGCGTAGCAATAATATGGCGTAGTCTCTGAATGAAATTACCCGAAACCTTTGACAACGTGTCTGGCGGAATGGCTTCACATGCAGATGAGATGTACTGCTTCAGCTGTTCAATTGTTTCTGGATTCTGGCGGTACACCTGGTCTTTCAAGTGTCCCCACAGAAAGAAGTCACAGGGGTTCATGTCTGTCGAATAGGGAGGCCAATCCACGCCGCCTCCTGTATGTTTCGGATAGCCCAAAGCAATCACACGATCATTGAAATATTCATTCAGGAAATTAAAGACGTCGGCCGTGCCATGTGGCCGGGCACCATCTTGCATAAACCACGAGGTGTTCGCAGTGTCGTCTAAGGCAGTTTGTACCGCCACAAATTCACGAAGAATGTCCAGATAGCGTGATGCAGTAATCGTTTCGGATCTGAAAAATGGGCCAATGATTCCTTTGGAAGAAATGGCGGCCCAGACCAGTACTTTTTGAGGATGCAGGGACGATGGGACTGCAACATGGGGCTTTTCGGTTCCCCATATGCGCCAGTTCTGTTTATTGACGAAGCCGTCCAGGTAAAAATAAGCTTCGTCAGTAAACCAAATGCTGCCCACATCCATATCGCCGTCATCAATCCTGTGCACTATATCGTTAGCGAATGTCTCTCGTGCAGCAATGGTAGCGGCACTGAGGGGTTGCCACGTTTGAATTTTGTATGGATAGAGGTGTAAACTCTGGCGCATGAGACGATACGTGGACGTTGGCGTCATTTGGACCGCAGCTGCAATACGGCGAACGGAAACCCGAGGCCGCTGTTGGATCACCTGCTGCACTAGCTGCGCGTTGCCCTCTGTGGTTGCCGTACGCGGTCGCCCTACCTTTCCAGCACGTTCATCCGTCACGTTCCCAGTCCGTTGAAATTTTTCAAACAGATCCTTTATTGTATCGCTTTTCGGTCCTTTGGTTACATTAAACCTCCGTTGAAAACGTCGTCTTGTTGCAACAACACTGTGTTCTAGGCGGTGGAATTCCAACACCAGAAAAATCCTCTGTTATAAGGAATAAACCATGTTGTCTACAGCACACTTGCACGTTGTGAACAGCACACGCCTACAGCAGAAAGACGACGTACAGAATGGCGCACCCACAGACTGCGTTGTCTTCTATATCTTTCACATCACTTGCAGCGCCATCTGTTGTTGAAAATTGTAACTACTGTAATTTCGAAAGTTTGTCTGCCTGAAAATGTACTGTTGTCCCAAGCATATTGCAACAAACGTTGTATTTCTATCGCTGCTCGTTTAGTTTTTATTGCCGTTTCAAATATACCGGTCATTTTTGAAACACCCTGTACATTCTACACACCAACGTGGATAGTCGTTTTGTTGCCACATTCCCCAATGACTTCAGAAATTCTGATGGAATGTTATCTATCCCTTCCTGCCATATTTGATCTTAAGGCCTCCAAAGCTCTTTTAAATTCTGATTCTAATACTGGATCCAATATCTCTTCTTAATCGACTCCTGTTTTTTCTTCTATCACGTCAAACAAATCCTCCCGCTGATAGAAGCTTTCAATGTATTCTTTCCACCAATCCACTCTCTCCTCTGCAATTTGGAATTCCAGTTGCACTCTTAATGATATCACCCTAGCTTTTAATGTCACCGAAGGATGTCTTGACTTTCCTGTATGCTGAAACTGTCCTACCGACAATCATATTTTTTTCGATGTCTTCACATTTTTCCTGCAGCCATTTCGTCTTAGCTTCCCTGCACTTCCTATTTATTTCATCCCTCAGCGACTTGTATTTCTGTATTCCTGAGTTTACCGAAACATATTTGTACTTTCTCCTTTCGTTGATCACTTGAAGTATTTCTTCTATAACCCATGGTTTCTTCACAGTTACCTTCCTTGTACCTATGTTTTCCTTCCCAACCCCTGTAATGCACCTTTTTAGAGATGTCCATTCCTCTTCAACTGTACCGCCTACTGAACTATTCCTTATTGCTTTATCTACAGCCTCAGAGAACTTCCATCTTATCTCGTCATTCCTTAGTACTTCAGTATCCCACTACTTTGCGTATTGATTCTTCCTGACTAATGTCTTAAACTTCAGCCTACTCTTCATGACTACTATATAGTGATCTGAGTCTATATCTGCTCCTGGGTCCACCGTACAATCCAGTATCTGATTTTAGAATCTCTGTCTGACCATGATGTAATCTAACTGAAATCTTCCCGTATCACCCGGCCTTTTCGAGGTATCTCTCCTCCTCTTGTGATTCTTGAACAGAGTATTCGCTATTACTAGCTGAAACTTGTTACAGAACTCAGTTAGTCCCTCTCCTCTCTCATTCCTTGTCCCAAGCCCATATTCTCCTGTAACCTTTTCATCTAATCCTTCCCCTAAAACTGCATTCCAGTCGCCCATTACTATTAGACTATCATCCTCTTTACATACTGTATTACCCTTTAGATATCCTCATACACTTTATCTACCTCTTCATCTTCAGCTTACGACGTCGGCATGTATACCTGAATTATCGTTGTCGGTGTTGGTTTACTGTCGATTCTGATAAGAACAACCCTGTCACTGAACTGTTCACAGTAACACACTCTCTGCCGTACCTTCCTATTCACAACGAATCCTACTCCTGTTATACCATTTTCTGCTGCTGTTGATATTACCCTATACTCATATGACCAGAAATCTTTTTCTTCTTTCCACTTCCCCTCACTGACCCGTACTGTATCTAGATTGAGCCTTTGCATTTTCCTTTTCAGATTTTCTAGTTTCCCTACCGCGTCTGACATTTCACGCCCCGCCTCGTAGAACGTTATCCTTTCTTTGATTATTCGATCTTTTTCTCATGGTAACCTCCGCATTAGCAGTCACGCGTGAGAAAATTCTGGTTCTGGTGAGCAAGATGTATGAGACAGAGGAAATACCATCATACTTCGAAAAGAATATAGTAATAGCAAGTACAAAGAAAGCAGTTGTTGCCAGGTATGAAAATTATCGAACTGTCAGTCTAATAAGTTATGGTTGCAAAATACTAACACGGATTCCTTACAGAAGAATGGAAAATCTGGTAATGAGGAAGATAATTTTAGATCAAGGAGAAACGTAAGAACACTCGAAGCAATACTGACCATCAGGTCTATCTTAGAAGATAGTTTAAGAAGAGACAAACCTTTAATTGTAACATTTGTTGACTTAGAGAATGCTTTTGACAATGTTGACTGGAAGAATCTCTTTGAAATTCTGAAGGGAGCATGGATAAAGCATAGGGCATAAAGGCTATTTACAACTTGTACAGAAGCCAGACGTCGGTATTAAAAGTCGAAGGTCATGAAAGGGAAGCAATGGTTGAGAAGCGAGTGAGACAGTGTTGCAGCCTATCTCCGATGTTATTCAACCTGTACATTGAACAAGCAATACAGGAAACCAAAGAAAAATTTAAAGTAGGATTTGAAACTCAGAGAAATCAGATGGAGTGATAATATAAGGAATAAGGAGGTTCTGAACAGAATCGGAGAGGTAGGAATACGTGGAAAACACTGACAAGGAGAAGGGGCAGGATGATAGCACTTCAGTTAGGACATAAAGGAAAGCCTTCCATGGTACTAGAGGGAGCTGTAGAGGGCGAAAACTGTGGTGAAATACAGAGACTGGAATATATCCACCAAATAGTTGAGCACGTAGGTTGGAAGTGCTGCTCTGAGATGAAAAGGTTGGCACTTCGTGGCGGACCGCTTCAAACCACTCAGAAGACTGATGACTTAAATAAAAAAATAAAGAAAAAAAAAAGAATCTGATGGGGGAAAAGTGGCACAAATATATATAGTAATAGCATCAATATCCCACGATTGCACACAATTCACCGTCGCCAGATCATGGTTGGTAAGTAAATTACTTACAAAATCAGTTGCTCGTTTATCTGAATGTAAATTCTTCTTGGAACAAAATCATTTGGTTAAGGGTTAATGCAGCTTTCGTTAAAGATAAACAAAAACCTTGGATAACACATGAGATACCGAAATGAATTGACAGAGCATTGAATCACACAACTCGAGCCAAGGCTATTGGAGTAGACGGCATTCTCTACAAAGTTATTGAGATCCTTGGTACAAAATTCCATGACATACTATTCCGTCGCGTATGCAAAATATGAGATAGAAAAAATACACTCAGGCTTCAAGAAGAACGTAATAATTCCAATGTCAAAGATGGCACTTGCTGACAGATGAGACTAATACCGAACTGTCGATCTAATAACTCATGGGTACGAAATACTGACAAGAATTGTTTATAGAAGTAGCGACGAAAAAACTTGCGGAAGCCGGGCTCAGTGATGATCGGTTTGTATTCCTGAGAAATGTGGGGCAGTACTGATCCTTTCTTAAAAACGGGTTGAAGAATGACAAACTTACTTTCTAGCGTTCATCACTGTGGAGAAAACATTTGACCATGTTGTTGGCAGACACAGTAATATTCTGAAGGTAACAGGAATAAGCTGCAGGGAGCGAAAGTTTGTATACAGCTTCCATAAAAAACCTGATTGTTTTTGAAGATGACGGATATCAGTTGTTGAGAAGTAAGTAAACTAGTCTTGTAATCTATTCCTGATGTTGTTCATTATGTGCATTGAACAACCAGCAAAGAATAACAAGGACAAATTTTGAAAGAAAATTGGAGAGAGAAAAATTAAGAACTCCGAGTTTTGTCGATGACACTGAAATTCTGTTGGTAACGTCAAAAGACTTACCGGTGCAGCTGAACGGAATGGATAGCGTGATTAAAAGAGATGATTCGATGTATATTAAGAAAAGTAGTTCAAGGATAATGAATTGTAACCGAATTAAGCCAGGTTGTGGTGAGGGAATTAGATTAGGCCACGGGACACTAAAATCAATAGATGAGTTTTGTTATTCAGGCAGCAAATTGAGTGAAGATGGTCGATGTAAAGAGGATAGACAAAGCACGGTGCAGTAACAAGAAAAACATTTCTGAAAAAGAGTAACTAGATTACATCCAATAAAAATACATATCCCGGAAAGTCTTCTAGGACATATTTGCCAGGAGTATAACCTCAAAAGGAATTGAAATATGAGCTATAAGCAGTTCACACAAAAAGAAAACAGAGATTTTGTGCTGAAGATTAAAAAGGTAGATCGGATAATGAGGAGGGGAAGGAAATAAATTTATTTTACAACTTGCCTAAAGGTAGGGATGGCTGATGGCTGATAGGACACATCCTGAGGCATCAAGGAATCGTGATTTGGTAATGGCTCGAATTGCTGAGTGTGTGTTTTTATGGCGGGTGATAGGGGGTGTGGGGGGGGGGGTGGGAGAAGTTACAACACTTGGGGTTTGAATATGGTAGGAAAGCTCAAGTGGATGCAGGTTTTGTTGGTAGTTATGTAGAGACAACGCGCATGTTGGACTAGTGTAGAGAACAGCCTCAAACCCATCTTAGGACAAAAGATCACATCTACAACACCAGAAACAACGTATAGATAATTCTCGAATGAAGTTCATTTTCCCACAAGTCCTCTGAATGACGTGGTGCATATCGCCACAACTTCTCCTGTGCCAACCTCTCTGTTTTTACTAGCGTATGACGCACGAGCTTCACTATCTGTCTTCGCATACAGCGTTTGCTCTCTACGATTCTCTTACGTACCATGGACGTTTTATCCTACTGTCGTAGCAAGTGTTATGTCACGTCGTTTTAATTAATATTTTCCACTTATTTCTTTCGTCGTAGTTTCTGCAGCGAAGCTCCTCATTTATTATCTTATCAGAAAATTTTCATCATTTTTATGTAAAACCACATCTCCATGGAAACAATTTTCTTTTCCGGTTTTCAAATTGCTATGAGACTTAAGATGGCGACAAGATTTCTTTAATGGTTTTAGATCTGGATGCTTATAGCTTCAGTGTTGTCCTGCTAAGTTTGCCTGATATTTCTTTGCCCTTTCCCATGAATATCCTCATCAGTTTTCGCTTAAGGTGTAACACTGGTGTGCGAAATTTATTATTTGATTCCATGTAGGTCACCCCACACAAAATTTATAACAGAATCTAAAATTGATAAGTCTCTCAATTAATGGAGGTCACAATAGTAGCAGCACTGTTTCGTTATGTAAGCGATAATGTGACAGCTTTGTGCAGACTAGACGTCTAAACCTTTTGTCGGTTAGCTTCTTGCTTCTTCTCTTATCGAGCTATAAGCCTGTAGATCGAAAACGACAAAGAAAATCTCTACTTCATAATCATGAGTTTCATAGCAATTTCGGTTTAGTACCTTGTAGATCTACAAGTGAAACATTTAAGAAAGTGGACCTGTCACACTTGTTTCAACATATATTTTTCTGTTTATACTGACACACATCTTATTATTTTATTACGCAATTCGGTTGACTATGCGTGGCATGGAATACGCTAATTTAGTAACTAGTTTTTTTTTTTTTTGTGTCTACTCTCACTGCAAGGGTTACATGTTTCTGAGGTAATGTCGAAATGCTTGTTGGGTGGGACACAGGTCTTCACGTAGAGGCGGGTGATACGGGTGTCAAAAATGTCTAATATCTTGGTAATGCTTGATGCTTTGGGCTGTCTCGTGTTTCAGATACTTAACGATTCATTACAATAGACTCTAGTAGTAATGGCACCTGTCAAGTTGTGATTCATTTGTACTGGTTTGGTGACAACGGCGCTCAGGTTGATGACGTGTTCCTTGAATTCAGGAAGGCTTTTGACACCGTCCCGCACTGCCGTTTAGTGAAACAAATGAACGAACTTATCGAGTATCGGACCAGATCTGATTCTGGATTCAAGACTTCCTTGCAGATAGAAGTCAAAGTCGACAGATGTAATCTCCGGAGTACCCCAAGGAAGTGGGATAGGACCGTTACAGTTTATAACATACACTCCTGGAAATTGAAATAAGAACACCGTGAATTCATTGTCCCAGGAAGGGGAAACTTTATTGACACATTCCTGGGGTCAGATACATCACATGATCACACTGACAGAACCACAGGCACATAGACACAGGCAACAGAGCATGCACAATGTCGGCACTAGTACAGTGTATATCCACCTTTCGCAGCAATGCAGGCTGCTATTCTCCCATGGAGACGATCGTAGAGATGCTGGATGTAGTCCTGTGGAACGGCTTGCCATGCCATTTCCACCTGGCGCCTCAGTTGGACCAGCGTTCGTGCTGGACGTGCAGACCGCGTGAGACGACGCTTCATCCAGTCCCAAACATGCTCAATGGGGGACAGATCCGGAGATCTTGCTGGCCAGGGTAGTTGACTTACACCTTCTAGAGCACGTTGGGTGGCACGGGATACATGCGGACTTGCATTGTCCTGTTGTAACAGCAAGTTCCCTTGCCGGTCTAGGAATGGTAGAACGGTGGGTTCGATGACGGTTTGGATGTACCGTGCACTAATCAGTGTCCCCTCGACGATCACCAGTGGTGTACGGCCAGTGTAGGAGATCTCTCCCACCATGATGCCGGGTGTTGGCCCTGTGTGCCTCGGTCGTATGCAGTCCTGATTGTGGCGCTCACCTTCACGGCGCCAAACACGCATACGACCATCATTGGCACCAAGGTAGAAGCGACTCTCATCGCTGAAGACGACACGTCTCCATTCGTCCCTCCATTCACGCCTGTCGCGACACCACTGGAGGCGGGCTGCACGATGTTGGGACGTGAGCGGAAGACGGCCTAACGGTGTGCGGGACTGTAGCCCAGCTTCATGGAGACGGTTGCGAATGGTCCTCGCCGATACCCCAGGAGCAACAGTGTCCCTAATTTGCTGGGAAGTGGCGGTGCGGTCCCCTACGGCACTGCGTAGGATCCTACGGTCTTGGCGTGCATCCGTGCGTCGCTGCGGTCTGGTCCCAGGTCGACGGGCACGTGCACCTTCCGCCGACCACTGGCGACAACATCGATGTACTGTGGAGACCTCACGCCCCACGTGTTGAGCAATTCGGCGGTACGTCCACCCGGCCTCCCGCATGCCCACTATACGCCCTCGCTCAAAGTCCGTCAACTGCACATACGGTTCACGTCCACGCTGTCGCGGCATGCTACCAGTGTTAAAGACTGCGATGGAGCTCCGTATGCCACGGCAAACGGGCTGACACTGACGGCGGCGGTGCACAAATGCTGCGCAGCTAGCGCCATTCGACGGCCAATACCGCGGTTCCTGGTGTGTCCGCTGTGCCGTGCGTGTGATCATTGCTTATACAGCCTTCTCGCAGTGTCCGGAGCAAGTATGGTGGGTCTGACACACCGGTGTCAATGTGTTCTTTTTTCCATTTCCAGGAGTGTATATAAACGATCCAGTAGAAAGCGTCGGATGCTCTTTAAATCTGTTCGCAGATGACGTGGTTGTCTATAACAGTAGCAACGTCGGAAGGTAGTAACGATTTGCAAAACGACATCCAGAGAATTGATGAATGATGCAGGCTCAGTCAGTTGATCCTGAATGTAAATAAATGTAACATATTGCGCATACGTGGGAGAAGAAATCCAGTACTGTATAGCTGCACTATTTTTGACAAACTACTGAAAACAGTATCTACCACAAAATATCTGGGAGTACCTTTCCAGAGCGACCTTAAGTGGAATGACCAGATAGTGGGTAAAGCAGATGCTAGACTCACATTAATAGGAAGAATCTTTAGAAAATGTAACTCATCCACGAGTCAAGTGGTTTACGAGTATAAGGCGCTCTTTCGATCGATTCTTTTGTTCATCTGTCTGGGATCTCAACCAGGTAGGACTGATAGATGAGACAGAAAAGATCCAACGAAGAGCAGATCGTTTCGTCACAGGATCTTTTAGACGGCGCGACAGTGTTGCGGAGATGCTCAACAAACTCCGTGGACTGACGTCACAAGAGAGGGGCTGTGCATCACGGAGCGATTTAATATTGAAGTTTGGAGAGAGCACTTTCCAGGAAGAGTCGGACAACGTGTTACTTCCCCCCGCCCCCGACACACACACACAAACGCACACACACGCACACACACACACACACACACATACGTCTCACCTAATGACCACGAAGAGAAAATTCGAAAAATCAGAGCCAATACATAGGCTTACCGACAACCATTCCCCTCATGCGCTGTTTGCGAGTAGAATAGGGTTGCAGGACTCAGTTAGTGGTACAGAAGTACCCTCCGCCACACATTATTAGGTGGCTTTCGGAGTATCATGTAGATGTAAGATCTCAAACTACTTGTATGGGCCTGAGATGTGAAAAACGTTGATGTTGGACTGGGTTTCAAACTCGGGTCTCTTGTTAGGCCAAGTTGGAGCCCTTTGAGATGAAACATTTTCACCGTTTCATTGTTTCCACATGATTCCTCAGTATTTCCACGAGAGACGGGTGCCAGTGTTCGAAACCCGGTCTGGCACGAGAAATTTCATCGTGCCATTTCCAGCTGTAGCGCACGCACACAAACTATAATAATTAAGGCTTTTAAGGCCTCTCGTGCGTTTTCAACAATATCGATTGATACCGGTTTCGACTCCCAGTCAGAACCTTTTGTCGTATTATTTCAGGTTCAAACGTGCCTCTCATAGTTACTAGTAAAAGAGAATTCGATACTCAATACTTGTATGTAGTCAACAACGATGGTAATGCAGGATTCGATTCCCAGTCAACACAGAAATACTTGTCGTGTTATTTCCAATTCAAATATGTTCACACAACGCTGCTGATATGTGATGTCTACTCGTGAGTAAAAGTCAACAACAGGTAATGAGTTCGAATCCCGGTACGGCAAACATTTTTTTCTCGTCATTTCAGTTATAATCATCTCGCTCATGGTGCAAAAGTACGTTTTGCAACATTTGATTGTGTTCAGTTAACAATCCGATAAGTGCAGAATTAGAATCTTCGTCCAGCAAAAAACTCTATGCCACGTTATTTCAAGTAAAAAATTGCGCGCAGTGTTACTTCCGATTCAACACATAATTAAAGTCTTTCGTGGTGAGTTGACTGGAACAATTCTTGGGGGATTAGAGTCCCGGAACTCAGCCCAGCACAAAAACTATCGTCATTAATTCCCGGGTGAAAGTTGCTTTTTGAAATGTAATTTTTTTGTATTAAATTTGAGTTTACAAGTGTAATAGTTGCATCACCTTTATCAACTTGTTTCATGATATTTGCATCGACGTGGTATTAATTTTCATCTGGACTAAAAGCCGTACACAGCCGTTATCTCTTGCGTCCTTTTGCAGTAACCATATTGTATAGTCAAACGACTGTATGGAGAAGGGAGCAGAGGACTTGCAAGTCAGTCACGTAATGTGGGTTGTATACAAATCAGGCGTAACGCAATTCAAGGAGTTTGCATATTTTTGAGCATGACAGTACACATTCCCCTCTTCCAATACGACAAGAACCGTCTTCACAGGGCTGCACGTATATAAGTTCTTGGTTCGACCAGCACTCACACATGTTATCGCTTCATGACTGGCCCCCTAAATCGCCCACAGAAAATGTCTGGGACTATGTGGAAGAACGCGCGAAAGGTTGCAATTAATACTCCCGTAATTGCTAACTCTGCAAGATCGAATCACTAGTATTTGCTTCATCAGCACATGGAATAATCGGCGAAACTTGTGAATTGTGGTCCTCGCTGAATTTAATCCATTATCGAGGGTAGAGATGGCATTCTCGTCGGGAGGACATTTTTTGTTCGGTGCGTTTGTTTTGTATTACCCTTTCTTGAATATTCTGTTATCGAAGAAGGAACTGTAATGTGCTTGATGGAACTTTTGGTACTAGGTTCGTGCATAATATTGAAAAGACCCACCCCAGGGATCAGTACAAAATAGTTCGAGCTACACCATATGACATTCGAGTATTGTGAAACGGAAGCTGTTGTCACTCAGGGTAGTAGCGTGAACTCGCAAACAAATTTGACGAAGGAATGCATAATTGTGGTAAATTTTCATAATTCTACTAAAACCACCAATGAGTTTGTATTGACCGTGTTACAAAATCGACTGAAGTAGTACAAATAAAACTGAAGAGTGACATTTACGTATATAGCGCATGATTTGTATGAAATTCAGCAACATTTTTGTCTGGAATATACAACAGTTTTTTAAAGAAAAAATAATGCAAGACCTCGAATTTGGACATCGAGAATCTTCGTTAGATGTCAGAAGTGTGAAGGTTTGGCCTTCGTATAATAACCTAGCTAGCTCCTAATTTGAAAAAAAGTTCGAAGTGTTGAGAATACTTGCAGCTTACTGAGGAACCTTACAGAACGGAGCAACTTATCTTAAATTCTTTTATAACAGATCTCAACTCCCTTGTTGCAAACTTCGATACTTTTAGATGATATTGAACAATTTTAGTGCTTATTGTCGTTCTACTAATAAGAATAGGCTAATTCATGTAAGAGAATATTACTCCGTAGCATAAATATTGTCAGGTTTAATGTCCATTACATATCTGCTTACTATGACATCTTTATGTGCGGTCATCAGCCTTTTGCCTTACATTTCGCCATCTTTCTCGAAGGCCATCTCTCAAATGCTTTTATTCTCACGTTATTAACATAGACACTGCAGGCAGAAAGCTAGTAATTAATGAGCAATCATAGTTACTGAGTAATACCATCATTTCAGCATTCATTAAAATAAATGTATGTATGTGTTATTGTTATAACTGATTACTATTGTCACTAAGCCATGATGTGATGACTAGTCCAAAGACTGGTTTCACGTATGTCTCGAAGTGAAACTATCCTGCCCACTTATGCATACCTGGCACAATCTACTTTCATTTCAATCTGTTTACTGATTAAGCAGTATCTCCCTTCCTCCACCACTTATGTCCATTCTCTAACTACCTATTCTGTGATACGTGGTGAAGTGCCTTATCAACATATCCCCTCCTTTATTTGAGGCATCAATTTCTCTTCTCCTATGTTTTATTCGAAACCTTTCCTATAGTTATACTTTGTACGCCAATAGACACTGATTAGCAGGACATTCTGGTCACCGACCTGCTGTCAATGTAGACCCGTCCTTGTGACTGGAGCGTCTCCTGGCGAGGAACAACTACTAGTCACACTCACGGTGCGTGTAGTTTCAGTGAGCGTGGAAGTTGGACGCCTATGACTCTGCTGTGTGCATACACAATGATTCTGAGATATTGTTATCGCGAGTAGCAGCGAGCAAGCAGTTGTCGAGGGGAGTCGAAGTGGTCGTAAACAGGGTGCGGTGGGGAGAAGCCGCGCGGCCCAAGAGGTCGCAGCCTGCCGTGATCGTGCTAGAAGCGCCGGAGGAGACTTTCGTATTAATTGATGATTTATTTTTAGTAATTGTCTTTTCGCTTCACGTAGTTGTTGGTTGCTTGCGCACTGGAGGGATTTTGTCAAATTTATGTATGCATACACTCAGAATCACACTTGTATCTTTATTGTGGCCAGAGAAGTGTTCATTGAGTACAGTCATTGTGGTATAATTAAAAGTCTGTCAGCATTTAAATCATCAATTTTCTTAATATAGTAAATTAAAAGTTTTTATTGGTGTATTTCATTCTTCTTTACATCGTTTAGGGTCAGTTGACTACAATCCTCCTGATCATTCCATTTCTAGGTATAAAAGTATGGCTGTAATTGTTACAATTATTCCATGCATTGCTTTTTGAAATATTTTAGCACGTTGCTGATCACGCAGTTGCAAGAAGAGGTAAGCTGTCTGTTGCGTAGGCTACAGGAGCGTTGCAGAAGTGTTGTTAGGATTCATTACAGAATATTTCAAAGCTCATAGTCAGATGGTTGAGAATTGATTTCTTTATAATTCGTTGGAGGAGTAATTAATTTTACTGTCTCTTTTTTGTTCTCAAACAGAATTCTATTATTCTCAGAGACGGAACTTCACACATATGTTTTGTTACGCCTGTAAAACAATTTACTCAGAGTAATTTCAAGTGTGTAGAACGGGGAGGGCACGCGATATATCTGAGTTTAGCCGAGGGCAGATTGTGATGGCCCGGACGCTCGGCAAGAGCCTTTCGGAAACTGCACGATTTGTCGGGTGTACGAGGAGCGTTGAGGTGAGTGTCTTAAACACGTGGTGAAACCAATGTGATGTCATGGGGTTCGGGTGGCGCGAACTGTGGCGGAGCTGACATCGGACTTCAATGCTGACCAGAGTACAAGTTTGTCTCAACACGCAGTGCACCGAACACTCCTAATAACGAACCTCCGCAGCCGACGACCCATGCTCGTGCCAAAGTTAACAGCACGACATGGGCAACTTTGACTGAAATGGGCAGGTGACCAATGACACTGGACGTTGGCACAATGGCAGATCTTTACATGGTCTGATGACGGCCGATATATTCTTCATCACGCCGATGAGAAGATACGAATCCGTCATCTTCCAGGCTGAACAGCTTCTTGACACAAGATGGAGGCGGCTCCATTATGCTATGGGGAACATTCACGCGCATACCCACGGGTACAGTGGAGCTCTTGCAATGCACCAAGACGGCCAAAGAGTATCGTACACTGGCTGCAGACCGCTTACGCCCCTCCAAAACTTCCATGCTTCCCGACGGCAGAGGCATTTTTAATAAGTCACAAGGCCAGAATTATGATGGAGTGGTTCAAGAAACACAGTGGGGAGTTCCTATCGATGTACTGCCCCCCCTCCTCCACCCAACTTACTAGATCTGAACCCTATCTAACACTTCTGAGATATGTTTCAGTGTGTCGTCAGAGCTCATCTACATCTACATCTACATCTACATGACTACTCTGCAATTCACATTTAAGTGCTTGGCAGAGGGTTCATCGAACCACAATCATACTACCATTCCACTCCCGAACAGCGCGCGGGAAAAACGAACACCTACACCTTTCTGTTCGAGCTCTGATTTCTCTTATTTTATTTAGATGATCATTCCTACCTATGTAGGTTGGGCTCAACAAAATATTTTCGCATTCGGAAGAGAAAGTTAGTGGCTGAAATTTCGTAAATAGATCTCGCCGCGACGAAAAACGTCTTTTCTGTAATGACTTCCATCCCAATTCGCGTATCATATCTGCCACACTCTCTCTCCCCTCCTGCCCCAGTATTTACGGAAATTGAGTGACTTATGAGAGGATATGTGGTGCCAACTATCTCCAGCGACCTAGTAAGGCCTCATTGCTTCCATGCTACGACGTGTCACCGCTGTTGTCCGTGTATTAGGTAGGTGGTCATAAAGTTCTGTCTGATCAGTGTATACCGAGCCGGGTGCCTAGTGTGTGAGGCTAATGCTATGCCCTAGGCATACCTCTTCGGATGTCAGTTGCAGCTGTCCTGGGTGACCTGTCCGATAATTAGCTAGCTCCCAACAAGAATTTAATGACAGGTGTCACGGACTGATAACTTAATCAATTTAATTTACTGAACGGAGTTATCCCTAGCATTCCTGAAACATGAATTCGGTAACTCACAAAATAATAAAATAGAGAGTTCCATAAAAGTACTGAATAAAACATTGGTTCCTAGAGGGACCTATTTATTACTTCCAGAATGAGATTTTCACTCTGCAGCGGAGTGTGCGCTGATATGAAACTTCCTGGCAGATTAAAACTGTGTGCCCGACCGAGACTCGAACTCGGGACCTTTGCCTATCGCGGGCAAATGCTCTACCATCTGAGCTACCGAAGCACGACTCACGCCCGGTCTCACAGCTTTAGTTCTGCCAGTATCTCGTCTCCTACCTTCCAAACTTTACAAAAGCTCTCCTGCGAACATTGCAGAACTAGCACTCCTGAAAGAAAGGATATTGCGGAGACATGGCTTAGCCACAGCCTGGGGGATGTTTCCAGAATGAGATTTTCACTCTGCAGCGGAGTGTGCGCTGAGATGAAACTTCCTGGCAGATTAAAACTGTGAGCCCGACCGAGACTCGAACTCCGGACCTTTGCCTTTCGCGGGCAAGTGCTCTACCATCTGAGCTACCGAAGCACGACTCACGCCTGGTCTCACAGCTTTAGTTCTGCCAGTATCTCGTTTCCTACCTTCCAAACTTTACAGAAGCTCTCCTGCGAACCTTGCAGAACTAGCACTCCTGAAAGAAAGGATATGCGGAGACATGGCTTAGCCACAGCCTGGGGGATGTTTCCAGAATGAGATTTTCACTCTGCAGCGGAGTGTGCGCTGATATGAAACTTCCTGGCAGATTAAAACTGTGAGCCCGACCGAGACTCGGACTCGGGACCTTTGCCTTTCGCGGGCAAGTGTTCTACCATCTGAGCTACCGAAGCACGACTCACGCCCGGTCTCACAGCTTTACTTCTGCCAGTATCTCGTTTCCTACCTTCCAAACTTTACAGAAGCTCTCCTGCGAACCTTGCAGAACTAGCGCTCCTGAAAGAAAGGATATGCGGAGACATGGCTTAGCCTGGGGCATGTTTCCAGAAAGAGATTTTCACTCTGCAGCGGAGTGTGGGCTGATATGTAACTTCCTTGCAGATTAAAACTGTGTGCCCGACCGAGACTCGAACTCGGGACCTTTGCCTATCGCGGGCAAGTGCTCTACCATCTTTTTTTTGTTTTTTTTTTCTTTTTTGTTTTTTCTTTTTACTTATTTATTTATTTATTTTTATTTTTTTTGTAGTGGACCGGTGGGGGCTCGGGGGGCAAAGTGGGCAGGGGTCGAAAACGCGAGGCCTGGCCACAGTGTCCCCCTCACCACCACCGAGCCTGTGGTGCTTAGGGAAGTGGGAGAAACAGGAATCAACAGTAGTGGAAGGCGTTGTTATTTATTTATTTGCATGTGTTTTTGTAATATTCACTAATAGCATGAAATTATGGGAACACATACGCGAAAGAGAAAATAAATATAAATTCTGGGTAAAGAAAAAGAAAGGAAAAAGGAAAAGCAAAAAGAAATAAAATCCGCGCAATCTTCGACGCGCTCTCCCATCCGCGGAGGTAAGAAGTAGAATAGATGTAGGCTGTTGAAACTCAGACACCGCCGGGGGAGGAGGCGTGGGTGCCCTCTGTGCCAGGCACCCCCCAACTCAGTGGAGGTCTAACAAAGACCGCTAGAAGATAGTTAGCAAATAATATTCGGTAACGTGGCGTGTTTTCGAGAGCTGCATGGGCTGTTCGTAAATAGGTCCAGAAGTCGAGGCGGGATTTAGGTCCCTCATTAAAGAGATAAGCGACCGCCCACCCTTTGACCCACGTAATAGCATGACATTTGGCGGCGGGAAAATGTCGGTCCTCCGGGTATAGAAACATTCGAGGCTCGACTGTGTCTGGTGGCACCCGGAGATAGCAGGCAATGATTTGCTGCACGAAGCGCCATACATCTTGCGATGAGGCGCATGTCAGACGGTGTTCATCAGTGTCCAGTTGCTGGCAAAGGAGACAAAGAGGGGATTCTGACAAGCCAATGTTGTGCAGGCGCTGCTTCGTGGCAAATTTCCTGTTGACTATGTGATACCACAGTGCCCGGACGTTCGTAGGGAGGAAGGGCTGGTGGACTGTAGTCCACTCTTTGGGCCACTGGTTGGAGGGGTGTTCGGTCTCCATCACATTCCGGGGAACACAGCGCAGCAACAGGCTGTAAAAATCCTTAGTCCTAGGTGGGCGTATGTAACTGTAGTCGACGAAAAAGGTCGAAATGGGACAAATGAGGCACGATATGGCCGACAGACACTGGTGGTGAGGTGGAAGCAGGTAGGAGGACCTCAAGCAAGCTGCGTGTTAGAGATGTATCCTGGCCCATCCACTGTTTTCTCATGGTACTCATGTACAAGGCTGCAGCTCGCATACGGACATTGACGAACCCGACGCCACCATACCGTGAGGGCAGGGTAAGTGTCTCATAACGGACTTTAAACATTGAACCAGCCGTGAGATAATAGCCAAAAGCCACCTGAAGGTTGCGCCCAATTGCAGTTGGCAGAGGGAGAACTTGCGCGATGTGAACCAATTTTGATGCCACATAAAGATTAATAAACGCAACCCGTTGAAGTGTGTCCTGGCGGCGCAAGAGGTTCTGGCGGACGTCGTTGCGGATGACGTGTAACAGGCGACGGAAATTCGTTGCCGCCGTGCGTGTGACCGTGGGGGTAAAGGTAATGCCCAGGTACCGGAAAGTCCGTACAAGCGGCAGTGGTGCCACTTCACCCTCCTGGAGGCCTCGTCCAATGTGCATTGCAGAAGATTTGGCGACATTCATGGCACTGCCAGCGGCAGCCCCATAACGGGTAATCAATTCGAGGACATCCCGAATCTCAGAGCCGGAGCGAATGAGGAGGAGGAGGTCATCAGCATATGCCCGACAGCGAAAAGTGTGTTGGAGTAGGGTGAGGAAAGAGAGCTTGGTCGTCAAGCCCCCAATAAGGGGCTCAAGGGCAATAGCATACAGGAGGGTAGAGAGGGGGCACCCCTGCCGTATCGAACGGCAGATAGGTACCGGCCCTGCTATACGTCCATTGACTTGGACACGTGAACTGGCACTGTCGTAAAGACGCCGGATGACGTCGAGAAACGGAGGGGGGATGCCCATTCGGGCTGCCACCGAAAACAGAAAACGATGACGCACTTTATCGAAGGCGCTGTCGAAGTCTATAGCGACGACCGCTGCCCGGAGCCTGCAGGCCGCCGCTATCGCAATTAAGTCGCGGCATTCCCCTGTGGCAGTCTGTATGTTAATCTGTCCGCCAGGCGTCGTTTGCTCCGGCGAGAGGATATGAGGGAGTGTAGTTCGGAGCCGCATTGCCAGTAAGCGCGCGAAAATCTTGTAATCGGCATTGAGGAGGGTGAGCGGTCTGTAACTCGTGACCATCGAACCACGGGCTGGTTTGTGGACTGGTATAATGATGCCCTCAGCAAAGGCGGGTGGGATTGCTTGGTCAGATGTTATCAGTTCTTGATACATAGTCGTCCACCGTGGGGCCATGAGGTCCCGAAAGGTACGGTAAAACTCAATCGGTAAGCCGTCAATGCCGGGCGATCTGTTGACTGCACCCTTGGCGACTGCGTTGTTGACTTCGTCTAGCGTGACCGCCACTGTCAAAGCATCCGCCTCCGTGTGGGGGAGGGTGCGCGTGACGTAATTCAAAATGGAGTCGTCTGCTGCAGTTTCAGCGTCGTCATCACTATAAGTACGACGGTAGTGCTCGACGAATGCGCGGACGATGTCATTCTGAGTGGTCACCTGCGTTCCATGAGGCGTGGTCAGAGTGCTGATGATCTGCCGACGACGCCTGCGTTTGTCGGACACTATATCATGCATGGATGGAATTTCTAAATCCGCGTGATCGTGGCGCCGCGTCCGTATCACGACCCCTTGCAATTTCCGGCGTGCCAGCGCAATTATCTTCGCCTTAGTTCTTTGCCGTACCAACTGGTTGTCCGGGGTTGGCGGTTGCGCATCCAGATCGCGGAGAATCGCGTAATAGAAGTCCACAGTGGTGCGATGCCAGTCGGCCATGTCCTTCCCGTATCTCATCAGTGTCCTCCGGATCGCCGGCTTGGCGCAGTCCAACCACCATGTCAATGTCGAGTGGTAGCGGGGAAGGCGTCGTTCGCAGGCTTTCCACGTTTCAGTGACTTGTTGGCGACACGCCAGGTGATGCAAGTGTGAGGTATTGAGTTTCCATGGCGCACGGCTGCGCCATACTGATTGCGGCGGAAGGAGGACCGTACAGATGTAAGCGCAATGGTCGGAAAAGGCCAGCGGCCAGCGTTCGGCGCCCCGTATCGCAGATCTAAGAGTTTGTGAGACATATATCCTGTCTAGTCGTCTTGCGGAATGACTTGTAAGGAAGGTATGGCCAGAAAGGTCGCCGTGTTGTACTTCCCAGGTATCGTGAAGCAAGAGGTCTCGCACCACTATACGTAGCTCCTGGCATGTAGTATAGTGGGGAATCTGATCTTTAGGATGCAGAACGCAGTTAAAGTCACCTCCTAGTAGGCAATGGTCATAACGCCCTAAAAACAGGGGAGCGATTTCCTCGGAATAAAACTGGGCTCTTTCATGCCGTCGGTCGGTGCCTGAGGGAGCGTAGACATTAATGATGCGTGTCCCCATAGCAGTGAGTGCCATGCCCCGAGCTGATGGAAGGAAGGCGACATCGGTCACAGAAATCCCGTGGCGGACGTAGATGGCCACCCCGCGGCCCATAGGATCACTCGCGGAGGCGTGGGCGGTATAGCCATTAATATCCGGGAGACTAGCCAAGTGAACTTCCTGCAGAAGGGCGAGATCAATATCCGAAGCCCAGAACATCTCCTGCATAAGGCGAATTTTCACCCTAGAACGGATGTTGTTGGTGTTGATGGGTGCTATCCGGTAGGCCTGGTGTCGGATTGCTGGAGGCTGGTCCACTCCGCCGTCCGCGCAAAGGTGTGGGCGTCGCAGCGGAACGTTATCCCGCTGGGCCGCAGGGGAGTCTGGGGAGAGTATGATTAGTGGTGCGGCCGTGACGGCGCAGGGTCCCGTAACGGCTCCTGCTCCGTGACCTCCTCCTCGTGCCGCGCCGTGGAAGCGGAAACTGGTGTATCGTCCATTTTGTCGTCAGAAGATGTTGTAATTGTGCGTGGTGTAGTGTCGCCTGTGAGACGTTCATGATTTAGTTCAGCGTCAGCACGGGGCGCAGGCACACCGATAGATGTCTCCGCGCTCATTACGTCTTCGTCAGCAGTAGCGGGTTCTGAGGCCTCGTGCTGGTCGACGGGTACGTCCTCCTCGACTTGTAACGTCTCCTTTTGGCCGGAAACGGTGCGACGTCTTCGCTTGCGACGTTTCGGGGAACGTTGTTTCCTTGTGCGACCCTCCGTGTCCGACGACGGAAGGGAGTCGCGTCGTTCTGTCAGAAAGGCCGCTGTAGGAACGATGAGCGAGTCGATCTCCATCGTGTTTCCGAGATCAGGGTCAGCGTCTGGTGGCGTCGGCATCTTCGGAGCGGCGTCAATGGCCGGCCGAGGCGGCGGGTCGTCCGAGGCGCTCTCCGGCGGTGTCTGGCCGGGCTCGTTGGTGGCGTCGTTTGTGGTGACCGGGCGACGTTGCAAAGTGGTAAGAGAAGCCAGAGCAGCGGCATAGGTCACCGGTAGCACTGTAGGTTGCGACGTGGGTGGTTTTTCGGCAGCTGGAAGTTGCGTAATACGACGTTGTAGGCATTAGGATCTAAGGTGGCCTTCTTTGCCGCACCCGGAACAGGTCCGAGGCTGGCCATCGTATATAATTATGGCACGGCATCCGCCGATCTGTAAGTAGGACGGGACGTGGCTTTGGAGATCTATGGTGACCTGTCCGACCCCGTTTAGGACAGGATACGTCCGAAAAAGTGTCCACTTCTCCGCAGTGTGGCCGTGGACTGTGCCGTATGGGCGTAGTGCCGCGACGACTTCCTCAGCTGGAAGTTCGAATGGCAATACGAAAATGCGTATCGTTCGCATACCTAAGCCTGCGTGGTCGACGGTTACCTCCCCCACATTGCCATCAGCGTGACAGAAGCGGAGCCCCTGTTTGGTCTCACGTAGTATGCGTTCGCACGCCGCGTCGTTAATGATTTTCACATAGACCGTGCTGCTCACGATGGACAAATGTATGCCGATAATATCGGTCGCCGGGATCTTCACTTCCTCTCGCAGAAAACGCTCCACCTCAAGTGCTTTGGGTCGGGCATAATCGTTGCAGAAAGTAAATCGGAGTGTTGATTTACGGTAACGGTTCGCCATGGATCGTACAAGGTAAGCCGGCACTTAAGCAACGGCCGTCAGAAAGTAAACAAGGCGAGCTCGCGCGCCGCACGAAGTCAACACGTACGCGTCCGCTCTGTTGCCCTGCCGAAGGCAGACTGTGTACCCTCTGAGCTACCGAAGCACGATTCACGCCCGGTCTCACAGCTTTACTTCTGCCAGTATCTCGTCTCCTACCTTCCAAACTTTACAGAAGCTCTCCTGCGAACCTTGCAGAACTAGCACTCCTGAAAGAAAGGATATGCGGAGACATGGCTTAGCCACAGCCTGGGGGATGTTTCCAGAATGAGATTTTCACTCTGCAGCGGAGTGTGCGCTGATATGAAACTTCCTGGCAGATTAAAACTGTGAGCCCGACCGAGACTCGGACTCGGGACCTTTGCCTTTCGCGGGCAAGTGTTCTACCATCTGAGCTACCGAAGCACGACTCACGCCCGGTCTCACAGCTTTAGTTCTGCCAGTATCTCGTTTCCTACCTTCCAAACTTTATAGAAGCTCTCCTGCGAACCTTGCAGAACTAGCACTCCTGAAAGAAAGGATATGCGGAGACATGGCTTAGCCACAGCCTGGGGGATGTTTCCAGAATGAGATTTTCACTCTGCAGCGGAGTGTGCGCTCTAAAGTTTGGAAGGTACGAGACGAGATACTGGCAGAAGTAAAGTTGTGAGACCGGGCGTGAGTCGTGCTTCGGTAGCTCAGATGGTAGAGCACTTGCCCGTGAAAGGCAAAGGTCCTGATTTCGAGTCTGGGTCGGGCACACAGTTTTAATCTGCCAGAAAGTTTCATATTTATTACTTGGTCGAATTTTTTTGTTTTATTATCCTCAAAATCGATTTTCGGTCACTTAGCGACCATCCTCAGTGCTGTAATATACAATTAAAATTGGTAGGCAGTGGTATCAAGAAGCTCAGTTTATGTGATCGCTCTAAGCTTGTTGATACCAGTGCCTACCAATTTTAATTGTATATTACAGCACTGAGGATGGTCACTAAGTGAATGAAAATCGATTTTGCGGATAGTAAAACAAAAAAATACGACCAATGTTGATTCTCCTTCCAATTCTATCCAATAATAGGTTGTGGTGCACAGGACACTCCATGGAGTCACCAATCAACCTATTTATTACCATTTTCTGAACTTCAAGTCATACACTTAGGGTCAATTCTAGTGTCCGATACCACCCGTCGGCTTTGACCAATGAAGTAATGTGTGATGTTATTTTGTTTGTGCCGCAGATTGCTGTCGATAAACGTTAAATGTATTCTCAGGATTTCCTCGTTACGCGCGTATATTAAAAATTCGATGAAGATTGTTTTGTTTTGGTCTCGTAATTTGTTTTCGGCATCTTTTATTAATGAAAGTAGTCGTGATTTATAAGTAGTGGTGATTTGTACGGTATTGATTTCTCTCGCTGTTCGTTATGGATGAGTCAGTTGTTTTTGCTGCGAATATTCTGCTTGAGAAAATGAGTGCCGTAAATCAACTATAAAACTTTTGCAATCATTGGGCGTCATTGCTGAAAGTAATTGTCATGCTAACCTACTGTTTTTGCTATGAATATTCTTGCAAATCTGTCATGCACGAAGCAGGGGTTTCGTGTGTCACTGTAGTCGACTGGTCTGCGAGGAATTTATAAAGTATAGGGGGTCATTGGGAGGGCCATTGGTTATAGTTGAAGTAGATGAGTCACATTTTGGAAATAGATAGTACGAAAGGGGTCACGAAGTTGTTGGGCTTTGGGTTTTTGGAATAGTAGTTTCTGGAGGAGACTGTGCTGATGTTGTATTTAGGGTTGTACCTAATCGGTGAAAGAAAGTCTTGACATATTTAATAAAAGAATATGTGGAAGTAGGTTCTGTAGTCATGTCAGATGGGTTTGCTTCCTACAAGGGGTTGGGTGAAATGGGTTATCATCATTTGGTTGTGAATCACAATATTCAGTTTAAAGAATATAAGACAGGGGCATGTACTAATATGAGGGGTCTTGGGGGGCTGTAAAATCTGTTGTCGGGCAGGGAAAGAGAAGTATTTCTGTGTTGCAAGGCCATTTAGATGAATACTGTTGAAGGAAGAGTATTCCTAAAGGTTATTGTTTATTTCTTGCATTTATGAAAGTAGTCAGCAAAATGTACAAGTCTCGTTTTGTTAGTTAGGTGTTGGTGGGTCTGATACTTTTTTTCTGTTTTACGTTGCGTTTTATTATGTAACTGTATTGTGCCAGTGCTACTTTTTTGGTTTCTCTGGAGGAGGTTTTTCTGTAGTTTTAATATTTTCTGGTTACAATGGTGGGCCGAGGGGTATTGTTGTGCCTTTGCCGGAGGGTTCATGTTACTGACTCGTGGTTTCATTTTTTTACAATTTTAAAATTTTGCGTCTGATTGAGGGCAGGTGGTAGGGAAGAACTGATTTGGTTGGTACCTCATTCGTGCTTGGCAGTTTGCGTAAGTTATTATTTTTTTCATTAATTACTCTGGATTTTGCTTCCTTCGTTACAGCTTGACCTTCTAACATTATTATTTCTTGTTATGTCCTTATTTCGTTCTTGTCAGCGTCGATCTTTGACTCCTCTGGAAGTTCATATGCGGTAAGTTTATTTTTATGTAGCCACTTTTATGTTTTCCTTTTCGATGTTTCTGCTACACTTCTCTTATTTTAACTGTCACCCGGGGGGAATCGATTTTACTGAGTGTTATTTGGAGCTACTGTAGCTGGTGTGACTTTCGTGTACTATAGTTATCGGTTGCAAGGTTTGGTCATTTTTGCGTTTTATTTCTTTGCGTGTGCAGTAATGTGTGTAAAGATTTTTATTTTTGGAAGTCTAGTCGTATTCGGGTAGTTCACTAGCAAGATCATTTTTTAAGCACGTTTCTGATATGTTATAAGATTTTTGCCCAACAAACAGTAATATTGGAATCGGTAACTAGAAATGACCTCCTACATACAATGATGTGTGTCGCTATGGATCCGAGGAAATCCTCTCTGGCTTCCGGCGGCTATCTGATTTGGTGAAGACTGCCAGTCTCGCTAGCGGGATGAAAGCAGAGCTCACCATCTGCAGCATCGTCGACAGGACTGACTGCGGACCTTTGGTACAGAGCCGAGTGGAGGGTCTGAATCAGAGGCTGAGACGGTTCTGCGACCGTGTGGGCTGCAGATTCCTCGACTTGCGCCATAGGGTGATGGGGTTTCGTGTTCCGCTGGATAGGTCAGGAGTCCACTACACGCAACAAGCGGCTACACGGGTAGTAGGGGTTGTGTGGCGTGGGCTGGGCGGTTTTTTAGGTTAGATGGCCTTGGGCAAGTACAGAAAGGGCAACAGCCTCAACGGGTGCAGGGCAAAGTCAGGACATGCGGGGACCAAGCAGCAATCGGTATTGTAATTGTAAACTGTCGAAGCTGCGTTGGTAAAGTACCGGAACTTCAAGCGCTGATAGAAAGCACCGAAGCTGAAATCGTTATAGGTACAGAAAGCTGAAGCCAGAGATAAATTCTGCCGAAATTTTTACAGAATTACAGACGGTGTTTAGAAAGGATAGATTGCATGCAACCGGTGGTAGAGTGTTCGTCGCTGTTAGTAGTAGTTTATCCTGTAGTGAAGTAGAAGTGAATAGTTCCTGTGAATTATTATGGGTGGAGGTTACTCTCAACAACCGAACTAGGTTAATAATTGGCTCCTTTTACCGACCTCCCGACTCAGCAGCATTAGTGGCAGAACAACTGAGAGAAAATTTGGAATAGATTTCACATAAATTTTCTCAGCATGTTATAGTCTTAGGTGGAGATTTAAATTTACCAGATATGAACTGGGACACTCAGATGTTTAGGACGGGTGGTAGGGACAGAGCATCGAGTGATATTATACTGAGTGCACTATCCGAAAATTACCTCGAGCAATTAAACAGAGAACCGACTCGTGGAGATAACGTCTTGGACCAACTGATAACAAACAGACCCGAACTTTTCGACTCTGTATGTACAGAACAGGGAATCAGTGATCATAAGGCCGTTTCAGCATCCCTGAATATGGAAGTTAGTAGGAATATAAAAAAGGGGAGGAAGGTTTATCTGTTTAGCAAGAGTAATAGAAGGCAGATTTCAGACTACCTAACAGATCAAAACGAAAATTTCTGTTCCGACACTGACAATGTTGAGTGTTTATGGAAAAAGTTCAAGGCAATCGTAAAATGCGTTTTAGACAGGTACGTGCCGAGTAAAACTGTGAGGGACGGGAAAAACCCATCGTGGTACAACAACAAAGTTAGGAAACTACTGCGAAAGCAAAGAGAGCTTCACTCTAAGTTTAAACGCAGCCAAAACCTCTCAGACAAACAGAAGCTAAACGATGTCAAAGTTAGCGTAAGGAGGGCTATGCGTGAAGCGTTCAGTGAATTCGAAAGTGAAATTCTATGTACCGACTTGACAGAAAATCCTAGGAAGTTCTGGTCTTACGTTACATCAGTAAGTGGCTCGAAACAGCATATCCAGACACTCCGGATGATGATGGCATTGAAACAGAGGATGACACGCGTAAAGCTGAAATACTAAACACCTTTTTCCAAAGCTGTTTCACAGAGGAAGACCGCACTGCAGTTCCTTCTCTAAATCCTCGCACAAACGATAAAATGACTGACATCGAAATAAGTGTCCAAGGAATAGAAAAGCAACTGAAATCACTCAACAGAGGAATGTCCACTGGACCTGACGGGATAACAATTCGATTCTACACAGAGTACGCGAAAGAACTTGCCCCCCTTCTAACAGCCGTGTACCGCAAGTCTCTAGAGGAACGGAAGGTTCCAAATGATTGGAAAAGAGCACAGGTAGTCCCAGTTTTCAAGAAGGGTCGTCGAGCAGATGCGCAAAACTATAGACCTATATCTCTGACGTCGATCTGTTGTAGAATTTTAGAACATGTTTTTTGCTCGAGTATCATGTCGTTTTTGGAAACCCAGAATCTACTGTGTAGGAATCAACATGGATTCCGGAAACAGCGATCGTGTGAGACGCAACTCGCTTTATTTGTTGATGAGACCCAGAAAATATTAGATACAGGCTCCCAGGTAGATGCTATTTTTCTTGACTTCCGGAAGGCGTTCGATACAGTTCCGCACTGTCGCCTGATAAACAAAGTAAGAGCCTACGAAATATCAGACCAGCTGTGTGGCTGGATTGAAGAGTTTTTAGCAAACAGAACACAGCATGTTGTTATCAATGGAGAGACGTCTACAGACGTTAAAGTAACCTCTGGCGTGCCACAGGGGAGTGTTATGGGACCATTGCTTTTCACAATATATATAAATGACCTAGTAGATAGTGTCGGAAGTCCCATGCGGCTTTTCGCGGATGATGCTGTAGTATACAGAGAAGTTGCAGCATTAGAAAATTGTAGCGAAATGCAGGAAGATCTGCAGCGGATAGGCACTTGGTGCAGGGAGTGGCAACTGACCCTTAACATAGACAAATGTAATGTATTGCGAATACATAGAAAGAAGGATCCTTTATTGTATGATTATATGATAGCGGAACAAACACTGGTAGCAGTTACTTCTGTAAAATATCTGGGAGTATGCGTGCGGAACGATTTGAAGTGGAATGATCATATAAAATTAATTGTTGGTAAGGCGGGTACCAGGTTGAGATTCATTGGGAGGGTCCTTAGAAAATGTAGTCCATCAACAAAGGAGGTGGCTTACAAAACACTCGTTCGACCTATACTTGAGTATTGCTCTTCAGTGTGGGATCCGTACCAGATCGGGTTGACGGAGGAGATAGAGAAGATCCAAAGAAGAGCGGCGCGTTTCGTCACAGGGTTATTTGGTAACCGTGATAGCGTTACGGAGATGTTTAACAAACTCAAGTGGCAGACTCTGCAAGAAAGGCGCTCTGCATCGCGGTGTAGCTTGCTGTCCAGGTTTCGAGAGGGTGCGTTTCTGGATGAGGTATCGAATATATTGCTTCCCCCTAATTATACCTCCCGAGGAGATCACGAAAGTAAAATTAGAGAGATTAGAGCGCGCACGGAGGCTTTCAGACGGTCGTTCTTCCCGCGAACCATACGCGACTGGAACAGGAAAGGGAGGTAATGACAGTGGTACGTAAAGTGCCCTCCGCCACACACCGTTGGGTGGCTTGCGGAGTATAAATGTAGATGTAGATGTAGACGCTTGTAGTTACCAATTCCAACTATTCTACGGTTTATTATTTAGATCGTTTTTGCAGAACGTGTGGAAAATATAATGTAATATATGCACTCGTAATTGCTCTCGTGTTCTTATTTATTTCAGTCACCTTCAACTCATTTAAATGAAACTCGCGGTTAAGTAACAGTCGTGTTAAATGTATTATTTTATGGCATGCTACATTCCTTTGTTTAAAAGTATGATCCATTCCATTCATAGATTGTCCATTGCAGCATCTTTGCCTTACGTATGACGTCATTGGTCAAAGCCGACGGGTGGTATCGGACACTAGAATTTATCCTACACTTATACATGAGGACATGAAATAATAGAATTCATTGGGTATTAATACAAGTTAACAACAGAATTAAAGTAACAGGACCTTGTCAAAAGTTGGGTAATGAAGTGAGGCGAATATGTTAAACTCAGTCCCACAATGCCAGGACAAATCAGATTAGCGGAAATCGTACAGCGATTGCTGGACGTTAATCAGAGAGGATAGGATGAATTAACGACAGAGACATTCATGCGCCCACTGCCTTTATTGAGCACACACTGAGTTCGCGATTGCTAATAAATACACTTGAATTAGAAACGCAAAAGCCTTAATGTCACTCTACAACTCTGCTTACATCCTTTGGCTTGATATGCGAGCGCTGCAGTGGCTCCACATACTTATCGTTACCGGTACCTGAGAACGGCGCTGTGGCGTCTGAAAAATGTAAGTAATCTCTTCATCCTCAAACCTAGAATCGAACACCTCGTTCAGCTGAAGCCTAGCCTACTCTGTCGGCGATCTGGAAGTATGTTGCACATAGCGCTCCCAGCAAGAAGCAGAACTTTCATTTGTGCGTCATTTTGAGCAGCAGTCACAGCTATTCTTCCAACTGCCGGCTACTCCAGCCTGATCTCGTATTGCAGTAGTCTCCCTGCCGTACTCAGTTTAAACGTAATTAACCACTTGTATGAGATTTTGGTGTTGGCTTTCAGAAACAAGCAGTTCCAGACTGCCAACGTATGTCCTGTCTCAAATTTGTAACCAGCGACGTCTCCTGCATGTTTTCACTGATTTCTCTTTACCCACTCTAGGTTTTATCCACGTTACTATTTCTTAATAGTGTCAACAATAAGGCATTCAAATCGGCGCCATCTTGACGGCAGCGGGTCCGGTGTTCTTTCACACAAAAGCACGATGGCTTCCTATCCCATTCCGCTTCACTTTGTATTGCTTCGGTCTATCGTTTCTGTGAAGGCTAACTACCTGTTTAGGTCAAGGAGGCGCAAAACTGCCTTCTCTCAACGTGTGCTCGTAGCGTCCCTCCGGCGCCAGCGGACTGCTCATGTTTAAAACATGATACAATCGCTTCCTGTCATTTGGGACACAGTCAAGATGGTGCCCCTCTGACGGAGGTTAGCCCATATGCAATACACTAATCGAACTTTCTGCCTGCGCTCCTCATCACTTTCACGGCGTTTGTCCTTTGGAAAGTTCTGCGGCACACCTAATGGGCGGACGCTGGCTATTTCACGCTGCTCAGGCTGCCTCTGCCCAACCTCTGCTCAATAAGGCTCCCAGCTCCAGACCTCTAGAGGAATAGTTTAACAAAGAAGCATGGTTACTTCATCGTATGTGGCACTCAATGACATAAATTTTAAACATACTTAAGCTATAGTTTCGGGCTAATGCAGATTGGAGGGCCTTGTTAATTTACTACAATTTAATTACGTCATACGACAGTTTTGCCACAAACGACCTTGTAACAACTGGTTTCACATTCTGGAGGAAGAAAGTTCAGACTCGTACCTGGGCCTTTCAAATTTATTTTCTGTTCCAGGCAAACGCCGGCCTATTTCCCTCACCATCCTTTTGTAATCTAAGCTCATGCTCCTTCAAAAACGACCTCGCTGTCGACGGGACATTAAACTCAAATCTTTCTTTCTTTTTTTTTTTGTATCACCATATGTCAAGGCTTATTCTTTTCTTGGCTGTACGGTTTACAGCCGGTGTTCAATAGCGTAACTTCGTAATTAGTAAGTATATCACAAATTAACAATTTCCAAAAAGAAAATATCTTGCTTTTGCCTGCTTGCATTTCATAATCTCTCTACTGGTACTATAGACCTTTATACTGCTGCTGAAATAACAAAATTCATCTACTTCTTTTGCTGTTTCATTCACTATTCCAATTCCGTTGGTAGCACCTAATATGAATCCAAAACGCTCCATTATCCTTATTGTATTTTATTTGTTGATCATATAGCCATCCATCCTATACAACTGATTCCCAGAGTTCTTAGCTGTCTGTGAAATAATTTCTCAGAACTTGTCAAGAGTGAATTTCAGTCAAGATCACAGAAAGCATATTGTATACCTATAAACGCTATAAAGTGGGTTTGCCATTATTTAATCATTCTAAGATAAATCAGATGCTCTGTATTTCTTTACGTGAACCTACATTTCACCAGGACCCAAATCGATGTTCCTCATAGCCGGCTTCTACAAGTCGTTTCATGTTTCGTAAGTATTTCGTGTTAGTATTTTGCAGCCTTAACTAATTAAACTGATGGACCGGCAATATACGTGTCAGCGCCCGTATTCTTTGGTATTGGGATTGTTACATTCATTTCAAAGTCTAAGGGTAACCTACAGTCGAGTTAGAACATTTTCCCAAGATTTGTTTTCTCCAAGATGTTAATAATTCTAAAGTTATGTTGCCTACACCGGTTGTCTTGTTTGGATTTCAATCTTTCTATGAGGTTGTATCCCAAGTCTCATTTTCGTCCCATTCCTTTCATTTCATAATATTATCGATTTTATTCCGTTTATATAACCATTCTATATAGACATTTCAACTTTAAGTTTTTGCTTCTGCTCTTAGTAGTTGTTTGGCATCTGAGACCTTGGTATCCATCTATCTGCTTCTTTTTTTCTACAATTTTATCTTTAATTTTACTACAGAGATATGTACTCATGCATCTCTGCATTACTGCTCTAACCATTTCTGACTTGTCACTCTATTTTTATGTATTGTTATTCTATTTAATTCTATTGTTATTCTATTTAATTCCTGTTCTGTTTTTTTAGGTTTTGTGTTGCTTTCAAAGTTCTCGCTCTGTTACTTTCACTGAATCGTCTCCCAAAACCACCTAATCCTTTTATATTGTGATCCTTTTGAAGCTACTCATTGCTTAATGCTCTCTTTGAAAACCCTAACAATATATGGTTTTTATCTTCCCCATATCGAATATCTTTAACTTCCTACCTCTTTGAAGTTTATTCGGCTTTAGTCTGTGTCCCATAACCTATACTTTTTGGTCACAGTTCGCATCAGCTCTTGGAATTCTTATGCGTTGTATTTGCTGGTTTATAAATTTGTGTCTTGTAATTATGTGCTCTATTTGAAACCTTCACGTTTCTCGTGTTCTTTTCAATGTATACATCTTTCTTTCACGATTCGTAAACTGTGTGTTTGCATTGGATAAATGATGTTCGGTGGAAATTATACCATGCGGCTGCCCATTTCATTAATTTTCCTCAGTCCTTATGTTGCTTTTCATACTACTGTAGTCGAGTACCCAAACAAAATAAAATTCTAAAGTAGAATAACTTCTTTTGTCGCACGAAATATTTGTTTCGATTTCTTTTTTATCAGCGGAGCTACTAGAAACAGTTACTGGACGTACCCTTGCCTTACCCCCTAAATGACTTTGCGTTGTAAATCTGTCTCATCTGGCCAAGTAGCCAGTTCTTCTGGTCGACTCACGTAACTTATTTCCATTATAGTCTCAATCTATCCTACAAATATTTTACAGTTCTGCAATTCTTCCACACGATAAAGTAAGCTGGTATTCACCACTTCGCTTTGCGAATGGCAGCGTTATTATGAGAACTTTCTCTTGAGTAGCCCTCGCCAGAAGAAACCGAATGAAGGGCTATTTCATATCTGTACACTTTTATTTGCGGGACACTGGTATAATTAAAGCATAAAGGTGACTCGAATGTTATTGGAAAATATAACGGTAGCAGCTTCACCTGCTTTTCAGCCATGCTGCAATGCCATCGCAGCAAGGCAAAGTTTCCTGATGTTATGTATAAGACCAGATGCATCAATGAAACAAACTGTTGCCCCTGCAACTACTGATGAGGCTGCTGTCCCTCAGATGGAGTCATAGGTTACTCTGGCTTCCTTACCAAAATGATATTACGTGTACAACAGTTAACAATATTTCTATCCGTTCCTTACAATTCTGATATTAATCTCTGCAGTTAACGACAAAACATGTAGATAAAATTATCACTTTGTTAACAAATGTGTAGATACTAACAGCGTAGCACTCTCGAAATACTATCTCAGGCTCATAGACGTTTGGTGTTTCTTCCTCGTAAATTGCTTGGAATGGGTACATTAGGTCTGAGTCGGTGCCTTCTCCTTACCGAGCAATATATCATGTGTTGACTTCACTAGTGCAGCCGTAAACAATTCCGCTCTCAGACAAGGGAACACGTGCCGAAATTAATATGGACCACGCTACAAATTTCCCTCGTCCGCCATCGCTGCGCCACGCCACGCTCCAAGAGCCCGTATAAATTACTTGGCATCGCTGATGGCGAGCTAGCGTGCCCGTCTTCATTAGGGAAGCAGCCACGTCTGATGTATGCACTAACTTACCCCTGCACTTGTGAATTGTGAGGAAGGTTCAGGTGCTGTAGCAATATAGCCATGATCTATTGCCTTACTCCGAAACGTTATTTATAGAAGGAAGTTTTGCTTGAGGGCTGTTGGGAAATGATTTTATTTAATTTCTTAATAATACATTTGTATTCAGTGTAAGACAAAAAGGAATCCGTTAAGTTACATAACAAATACTTCCTTAAACTGTCGTGGTAGAAGTCTACTTTTACGCTTCAAATGGCTCTGAGCACTATGTGACTTAACTTCTGAGGTCATCAGTCGCCTAGAACTTAGAACTAATTAAACCTAACCAAACTAAGGACATCACACACATCCATGCCCGAGGCAGGATTCGAACCTGCGACCGTAGCGGTCGCTCGGTTCCAGACGAAGTCTGCTTTTACAAAGTACAGTTATCTATGCTTTTGATTTAGTACTAAACATTTTTCCATTGTCTCCGGCTGGTATTCTTAACTAACTGACGTGGAATAAAGTGTCAGACATGATTATTTTTAGATAGAACATATTCTCTGTTCAAGTTAAAACAACAATTATTCTTCAGAATTTTCTCATCTGTCTGCGGCAGTTATTAAGTTTGTGAGTCTTCCTCCAGATATTTTGATACCGCCACCTTCAACTACTTTGATATTTTATAAATTAATTCCACAAGAAAAACGGCCCTTCCTTCTAGTTTCACACTTGGAACAGAAATTCCGAATATGTTTTTCTTTCTAATCCACTTAGGACTTGATTCAGAGATGAAGTAAGTATGTGATATAAAAACGAAATGGTGGATGAGTCACAGGCAGTCGCGTACGCCGTGTCTTTATATGTTACAGTACTAACAATTGTTATAACTTTCAGGGCCATAAAACCATCTTTTGTGAAAAACGTTGAATTTTAAGGAAGAAAGCACCGATTAAGGAAGGCTAGGGTAGGGCAGGAAATCGGACGTGCCCTTTAAAAGGAACCGTTTTACTCTCACCTTACCACTACGCCATTTCCCTCAGTTGTCGAAAAATATTACAGTGGGATAAAATGCAAATAATGTTCTGTTGATTCCCGCATCAGTTTATTCTATACTATGACCATCGTCACTTATTATGCTGCCCAAACAGAAAAAGTTGTTGATTACTGTTTTTGTTTCATTTCCTATTCTGGATCCCCCAGGATTGCCTGAATTCATTGGAATTCAGACCACAGTCTTCCTTTAACTTTTGATGGTATTCGTCTTTTAATCTCTTTTCAAGACATTATCCATTCTGTTCAACTGAACTTTCAAGACATTTGCCGTCACTGATAGAATTACAGATTCATCGGTAACCCCCAAAGTGATAATTAGCTTCCCCTGACCTTTAATTTCCATTGCAGAGTTATTCTTGATTTCCTTTACCCCTTGGGCACTTCATATGCCGAAATATTTAGCCAGGTGTTTATGAGTCCAGTAAATGCACTTAATTACATGAAAAAATTCATTTACAAATAAAGCCCAAGGAAAACAATGGATCCGCATGAGTGCTCAAAATGTGTGTGAAATCTGATGGGACTTAACTGCTAAGGTCATGAGTCCCTAAGCTCACACACTACTTAACCTAAATTATCCTAAGGACAAACACACACACCCATGCCCTAGGGAGGACCATATGAGTGCTAAAATGAACTCGTTAAACTTCGGCTACACGATAAATCAGTCTAATCTAAACACCGTAAATTCAACTAAATACCTAGGTATTACAATTAAGAGCCATTTGAATAGGAAGGAACATACAAAATGTTCTGAGTAAGGCTAACCAAACATTGCGTTTTATTGGCAGTAACAGATCTACTAAGGAGACTGCCTGCACTACGCTTGTCCTCTTTTAAAATACTGCTGCACGTTGTGGGATCCTTACCAGGGAGGACTGACGGAGTACATCGAAAAAGTTCAAAGAAAGGCGGCACGTTTTGTATTATCACGAAATATGGGAGAGAGTGTGATAGAAATGATACAGGATTTGGGCTGGACATCATTAAAAGAAAGGAGTTTTTCGTTACGACGGAATCTTCTCACGAAATTGCAATCACCAACTTTCTTCTCCGAATGCAAAAATATTTCGTTGACACCGACCTACTTAAGGAGGAGCGATAACCGAGATAAAATAAGGTAAATCAGAGCTCGTACGGAAAGATATATGTTTTCATTCTTTCCGCTCGCTATACGAGCTTGGAATAATAAACAATTGTGAATGTGGTTCGATGAACCCTCTGCCAGGCACTTAAATGTGATTTGCAGAGTATCCATGTAGATGTAGATGTAGACAGATCAAAGGGACTTCTATTAAACTGTACCGGATCCCATCTCTTAACGCATCTTTGTATACTCTTTGTAATTCTGCAGTTTGGATACTAATTACTTGTAAATCATCAGTCACAGACGCTTTCGGCGATGAGTAGCAATTGGGCAGTGCTGATTATTCGTGAGACCTCGACCGTTGCTGATAACGATCGTGTTCGTTCCATAAATCTCCTTTATACCGGGTGTCTCTCCCTAAGAGTCGCTAGGCGCATTTTGTCTTATGTTTTGGCAGGTATTTGCCATTTAGGTTTTGCAGTGCATAGCTGGAATCAGCCCAAACGAAATACAGCTCATGAAGTCTTTCATTCGAAGCTCAGTGCCGGCGGAAAGTGAAGGTTTCTTTAACGTTATTAACAATTTTTTTTAAAACGAAAGTTTACGTGGCCTTTCGATGGAGAGGTTTCAGCTTACTCCAGTGTGATGTATGTTTTATCGATTTTTATTAACATGGACAGTAAAACACGAAGAGTAATCACTATTCCAGTTGCTACTGAGTAGCGCTGCTGCGTGGCTCTACCAATCAATGCGAGCCAGGGCGGCGCATGAAAGACTTGATGAACTGTATTTGTCTGGGCTGACTCCAGCCACGCATTGCGAAAACAGAAGGGCAAATATTTGCCGAAACATCACAGGAAACGCTCCTGGCGACTCTGTATACAAATACATCTGCGGTTATCTCCTTAAATAATCTTTCCACGATTAAAATTTGAGTTGCTTCTGATGGGCGCCGCTTCGCGCGAAGTGGGCATCGTCTACAGGACAGGGCAGATGTGTGATCATTATCTACTTAAGGTTGAACTGTGTACCGATAGAGTTGACGAACTATCATACTCTACTGTAAACATCATAAAGAATCGTATACTGTATACATTGCGACTCAGTTAATATCGTGCCCGCGGTACCTGCATGTCAGGTGTGTAGTATGCGTGTCGGGGACTACCTTATATCATTCGCTTTATTTACTTAAGCGATCAGTGTCTTTCTAGGTTCCAGACTGGAAGCGGTGAACTGTTTAGAAACTGAGTCAGGATATAACAACGGCTGCGAAACCTAGGGGAAATTTTTGTACTGCTTAGTTGTCCCCCTGTTTGTAACTTCTGTTGAGTATAAAGTAACAACAATAATTAAAATAAAAAAGGTCTCGATAGCGATTTCAGCAAGCGGTTTCGGCCCTTTCCTCAGACAGTCTTCAGGCTTGTCCCCGCCATTGTGGCTGCCGGTGGCGGAAGACGGAGAGAGATCCGTAGAAATTAGGTTGTCACTGCTCACTCTTACAGATCTCGCTCCGTCTGCCACCACCACCAATCATGATGGCAGGAACAAATCTGAAGACGATCTGAGGAAAGGGCCGAAATGGTTGCCAACGAATAAAAATCTGAAAACAAGATCGACATGGGTTTTATTTTATTTTTAGCGTTTTACACTTATCGCTGATTTGCTTCAATTACAGAATGCTTTCTAAAATTTTAAAAATAATTATATAGGATTTTTATATCTGTGCATCTAAACTGTACTTGCATCACAAGTAATTACTTCGGTTACGTAAACAACTAATTTTTAATTCTTATAATATGCAATTTATACACTCTAAGAATATAAAATACATAATGTACCATCACTGAATGATGTGCGGCTCTAATTATGTGCAAAACCAATAACTAAACAAACGAAAAACAAGAGAAGTCGTCGACTCCCAGTTCCTCTCTTACACATTCGCTGATGCGTCTTTTCCTACCAATGCTACTGATTATCCTAGCATTTACTACGTCATTTATGTTATGCCAAAACTACGAAACCATAACTTCGGTAGAACACAACCCTATTAGCCGCGCTACACACTTTAGCACAACCACCGCTTTGAGCCATGACGTAAGTTACCAGGGTCTACTTAAGAAGGAACGTTACAGGACAAAGGGTCCTAACGAGCGACAGTTCTGTGTACACAAAGAGCAGTGTGGCGGCACATACGTAGAGTCTAATTAGCATAGCGCGTTGTATCTGATGAAAGCCGTTCCTTATCTGGTGTCATAAGGAAGTGTCACATGAAGCTGCTGGCCTTTACACAGCAGCTTCCTATACACAGGTTCACGTCTCCGTGCGTGGCCAGTGAGGGCGGTCTTAGCGCTGTTAAGGCCGCCGGTGCGTGTTATCTGTCACCAGCGAGGCCGGACCCCTGTGAAACCCGCCGTGCCTTCAGACAATGGCCAGCGAGGTACGAGCCGCACCATCACTCACCGCGTAAGCCAGGTCCCCGTCTCTCGACAGCGTAAACGGGCAAGCGACACGTTTCGTGGAAGAAACAAGACATGCAGTTAAAAGCAGCCAGGTTCGCGGTTTGTTCAACGCCCCGCGATCGTGGAAGAAGCTGAAAGCTGTCAGTTATTATCTGCACACTTAATTTTTGTTTTTACTGCGAAATGTTTGAGTGGAGAGAAAACAAGACTCCCCGTATTTTTCATAGCCAAACGAAGAGTGGGAAACGGACAAATGAGGTATGAAATTGACCATCATGTGTTTTAGTTTCCCAAACAGACTGTTTTTATTTTATGCTAACCAGGGTAACTGAAATTATTTATTTGAGGGAAGAATTTTGTCCGGATTTCCCTGCTGTGCGCGTGCAACTAATATGGTATCAATTTGTGTGCTAGTTATATCTCTATCCCATTGCTGGGAGTCCGTAGTGCGCCTCTCCGCAAGAGTGGGGGCGTAAACAGTGGCGGACGTGTTATAGGCCAGTCCTCGTCTAGCTATATAAGTGATTAGCTTGAATGAGTGCTAGTTGGCGGTCAGTGTTGATTCACGACGGCTGAGTGCTCCACATTATTTAAACTTTTCTGGAAGGCACCAGCCTCACTGCGCCGGCGCAGCGATTGGGAACTTGACTGTCATCCACCCGACCATTGAAGGAAGCCACACTGTTTAGGGAACCGTTGTCTGCCCATATTGTGGACTATGGTGATATCTTTCTATAACAGGCATAACTTTTATGCTCTGATGCGGCATCCTGGTTCTCCCCGCTCCTACTGGATTCTTGTGTCATTTCTCCAGTCTTGTGCTGTGAGCTAAAGACGTTCGTTGGTGTTTTGATACACACTGTGGCGAAAGTGCAATAAGTTAAAGATCTGTGATCCATTCGCCACGCTACTGAGCAACATGGCTGTTTCGAGGAGTGTGTAAGATATGCTTTCTGTTACATTATTTTATAGATTACCTACACTGTTCTTTTGTTTCATATTTGCCAGCGTCATAAGGTGGTTGGTACTTTGGTATGCACCTACCATTTAAGTTACACATCACATATTATTGGGGGAAAAATTTATGTCACAATACGAATAAAGGTAAGGCTCGCATGATATGGCACAAATTCAAGCATCAAGAGTCGGTTGATACGGTGGTGGAGAGGACATGGAGGGTAAACATTGAAGAGGGAGACCAATGCTTTCGTGGAATAAACCGATTTAAATACTTTTAGGTTGCAATTGTTAAGCAGAACC
This sequence comes from Schistocerca nitens, assembly GCF_023898315.1. Lineage (NCBI taxonomy): Eukaryota > Metazoa > Arthropoda > Insecta > Orthoptera > Acrididae > Schistocerca > Schistocerca nitens. The sequence continues at coordinate 708,031,014 of NC_064615.1, forward strand.
GAAGAGGTTTCAACTGATAGAGAGTTAGGATCTGCGAGTTGTAAGCTGCCGAGCCAAAATAAAATGTTATCTTAAAGAAACTTATTTTTTGATTCATCACAGTGGAAGATCTCTGAATTGGAGAAGAAATTTATTCTTGTTCGCCGCAGTGGCCAAGTTTTGAAACAAATCTTTGAGTCCTGAGAAATGCTCAGAATTTTATCAAAAATGTCCTCAAACAACAGTTTCTGTAATACACATCGGCAAATAGCTAACACAGCATATACTATTTGCGTCTGTGATTCAGAAAGAATACAGAGTACACTATACAAACAGTAAATATCAAAACATACACACAAAAGAATTAAACAAGGAAAAATTATTTACAAATTTACATACGGAGGAAGAGGAGAAGAATATAAGAGTTTAACGTCCCGTCGACAACTAAATCATTTGAGACAGAGCACAAGCTCGGATTAAATTAGGATGTGGAAGAATATCGGCCATGCCATTGCAGAGGAACAATCCCGGAACTAGCCTGAAGCGACTTAGGGAAATTACAGGTGCCGGCCGCTGTTGGCCGAGTGGTTCTGGCGCTACAGTCTGGAACCGCGCGACCGCTACGCTCGCAGGTTCGAATCCTGCCTCGGGTATGGATGTGTGTGTCGTCCTTAGGTTAGTTAGGTTTAAGTAGTTCTAAGTTCTAGGGGACTTATGACCTCAGCAGTTGAGTCCCATAGTGCTCAGAGCCATTTGAACCATTTTTTTTTGAAATTACAGGAAACATAAATCAGGATGGTCGGACGCTGGATGGAAACGTCGTCCTCCGGAAAGCGAGTCAGTGTGCTAACCATTGCGCCACCTCGCACGGTAAAAGGAACCAAAGGGGATTTCTGTCTCACTAATTTGCACTATCGTGATAGCTATAAAACGTGATGTACCCCTATGTGAAGCAGACTTTTTCATCAACAAATGTGAATCACATAGATAAAAAAATTATCAATAATTTTTGAAACTTGACGTACATGGCTGTGAAAAACCCAAGGGGGTTGCTATTTCACTAATATGCATAATCATAAAAAAATTGAAAATTTAAAATAATACAAGCGTCTACGAATCAGACTGAGGCCGTTTTCCAATTGCTTTTACGAGCAACAAAACCCCAGGGAACCCAAGGACCTGGAACACATAAACAGGCAATTGTGGTAATATACAATTTCGGCCTAACTATGAGGCTACTGCTCGAGAATTTCGATTTGTAATACCTATACACAAAGCAGAAATTAAATTTACATGGCAAGTGAATGACAGGCGGAATGTGGACTTCAACCAAAGGAGAAACACAAGGGTTTACAACTGGGTCCATTTGGCCTGTTAGTACCAAAAATAAGAATATATAAAAGAACTGATCAGAATGACGTCAAATTGCAACGGAATATTATCGGATAAGGGGCAAAACGTATGGCAGAGGAAAAAATATGGTGTGAAAAATGATCAATAGATGGCTCTGTTTGTGTCAGAATACGTAAATGAGAACACCTGTCATGCGCACGACCCATTGAAGTTGGTATAAACACGCCGGGTACACGGCTTTTCCTCGTTTCGCGCCTGCGGCGTTCGCCATGATTGTCTCAATGCAGGAATGCGCTCTGCTTGTAAAGCTGTCTTACAAGAATGATAACTGTGCACAAGTTGCTCTGCAGAAGTTCCGGACACTGAAGAGCTCGAAGAAAGGCGTTGGTCTGATGAATGCCGTGGGTCTGGAGAAAATGATTCGGAAATTCGAAAAGTGCAACCTGGTAGAAGGAGGAAACGAATTGATTCGACGCTAGTGGAAGCAGTGGCCACAGCACTGCAGGTGGAGAGAGTGGTGAGTGAAAACATGTAGGGCCTGGAGAATTGCCGGAACATTGGGCATACCCGTGAGCACGGTGCGTAAAATCCTGAGAAAAATCGTACTTTGCCATCTGTTCAAAATTACCCATGTGCACGAGTTGCGTCCTGTTGACCTGCCGACAATAGAGACCTTTGCTTTAGAATGTCTTGCTCGCATGGAAGTGGACGATGATAGGCCGTGGAAGATTTTGCGGACAAACGAAGCCCACTTCCATCTGACAGGATATGTCAATACACAGAATTGTCGAATATTGGCAACGGAAAATCCACACGCAACTCAACCAGTACCACTTCATCCTAGAAAGGTCACTGTGTGGTGCGGGTTTAGGGCATAATTTATCATAGGGCCACATTTTTCAGAAGAGACGTGCGCTTCCGGTCCTGTTACCTGTACCGTCACTGGTAAGCGCTATGAGTGTCTTCTGCGCAACCACGTCATCCAAGCTCTCCAACAGCGTGGTTATGTGGATGGGATCATTTTTATGCAAGATGGCGCACCTCCGCACATTGCAAATCCAGTTAAGCAGCTCCTGAAGCGCCATTTAAGAAATGCTATAATTATCAGCCGCCATTTCCCTACAGCCCAACCGTCCCCAACACCTGATCTTAATCCGTGTGACTTCTGGTTGTGGGGCTGTCTGAAAGATGTTGTGTTCAGTGTTCCGAGTGCACGCTTAGCTGCATTGAAGGCACGCATTGCGTAACACATTCTGAACGTGACCCCGAAAACACTTCGATCGGTTCTGGAACATGCTGTTTCTCGATTTCAACTTGTTGCAGAAAACAGTGGGCAGCATACTGAACATCTTCTGCGCTAGTCACACTGAAATTTATAATCTGACTTGATTTTATTGATGCTTTTTATGCGGCTTTTGGCCTCAGGGCAATTAAAACCGATATGATCGATGCTTTTTATGGGGTTTTTGGCCTGAAGACAATTAAAAACCGATTTTTTCATCCGATGTGATATGACATTGCCGTGGTGGACGGGGTTACGTAACTATGAGTACTAACACACCAGTGCACCAATGCACACTGAGTAGTGCAGTTTGTTTAACGCTAAACGTACACCTTAGGCATTGTTGTATGATTCGTTTCATTTGTAGTCGACCACTATTAAAATATGATGCTTACAGCGTCATCTGTTGCTACATTTTGTAACTATTTATTCTTTTTGTGCCAAAGGTTTTCCCCCTCCCTTGATGATACTGCGTTGCAATTTGACGTCATTCTGACCAGTTGTGTTACTTCTACAGTGGTTTGAAAGTTTAATTTTAATTATATGACATTAAGAGAACAAGTACAGATATTTCTATTAATGACTAAGAATAATTTACTTCACTTTCAGACTAATAATTAGCCATTACAAGCACTGTGTTTTCAGCTTGATTAGTACCTCTGAAAACTAGTGGCACAAGCAAGCCATTAATCTTCGTTTTTCCCTGGGCAGCAGTTCAGACGCTGAAGTGTCAATGTGTGGACACAAAACGTGTGTCCACTTCCCAGCGCAGTTTCGACCATCCAGAAATCATAAAGTAATAAATGTGCTCCAATCTCTTATCATCTTCTACAGCTTTTACCCTCTACCGCTGCCCCCAGTGAAGTTATTCCATGTGCCTTAACAGACACGCTGTGTCTTCTTCTTGTCAGTATTTTCGGTAAATTCCTTTGCTCTCCTATTTTCTGGAGAAGCTCGTCATTCATTACTTTATCAGTCAACCTAATTTTCAGTATTCTTTTGCAGAATTACATTTCAAATGCTTAGTTTTTCTTCTGTTCCGGGTTTCTCACTGTCCATCTTTCATTACCATACAAAGTTGTGTTCCAAACGACATTCAAAGAATTTTCTTCTTCCAATTAAGGCCGATGTTTGACCCCAGTAGACTTCTCTTGGCCAGGAACGCCCTTTTTGCCAGTGCTACTCTACTTTCTATGTCCTCCTTACTCCGTTCTTTATGGGTTAATATCCTGCCCATATCACAGAATTCCTTAACTTTTCTACTTCGTGTTCCCCAATTATGATTGTACGTTTTTCGTTAGTATCGCTTCTAGTGCTTCTCATTACTTTCGTCTTCCTTCGATTTATTCTCACTCCTTATTCTGTACTCATTAGACTATTCGTTCGGCTCAACAGAGACAGCAATTCTCCTCCTCTTTCACTGAGGGTGACACTGTCATCAGCGAATCTTCTCACTGAAAAACTTTGAACCTGAATTTTATTTCCGTCATCGATTCTTCGGGTATAGATTGAATAGCAGGGATGAAAGGCTGCATCCCTGTCTCACAACATTTTTAATCGGAGCATTACATTCTTGATGTTTCAGTCTAATTGTTCCCTCTTATTTCTTGTTAGATTGTACATTACCCGTCCTTCCTTATAGCTTTCCCCCTTTTTTTTCTAAGAATTTCGAAGAAGTTGCACCATATTGCACTGTAGAACGCTATTTACAGGTTGAAAAATCCTATGAACGTGTCTTGATTTTTCCTCAATCTTGTTTCCATTATCAATTAACAACATTAGAACTGCGTTTCTGGTTCCTTTACCTTTCGTAAAGCCAAACTGATCGTCTATTTTCTTTTCAGTTGTACTATATATTATTCTTATCAGAAATTTGGACTCATGATCTTTTAAACTGGTTTCACGATAATACTCGTATTTATCGGCTCTTGCAACCCGCAAGATTGTGTAAGTGAAGTTTTTCCGCAGCCACGTGTAGTAGCCGCGTGGTTCGTGGCGCCATGTCACGGATAGCGGGGCCCCTTCCATGGGAGGTTCGAGTCCTCCCTCGGGCATGGGTGTGTGTGTGTGTGTGTGTGTGTGTGTGTGTGTGTGTGTGTGTGTGTTGTTCTTAGCATAAGTTAGTTTAAGTATTATGTAAGTCTACGGACCGATAACCTCAGCAGTTTGGCCCCTTAGGAATTCAAACACATTTGAATATTTTTGAAGTTTTTTGGCAAGTCTGGTAGTGCGACTAAATCACCGATCCCACACATTCTAGACACGTTCTGTTGCCACTCGCCCTCCCCTAATGATTCCAGAAATGGAATTGTTTATGTCTTCCAAAGCTCTTTTAAATTCTGATTGTGATACTGGATCCTCTGTTTCTTCCCCTTTGACTCTTGTTTCTTGTTCTACCACGTCATCAGACAGCTCTCCCTCTTCATAGAGGCCTTCAACGTAGTCTTCCCATCGATCCGCCATCTCCTCTAAATTTAAGAGTGGAATTACCACTGCAATATTAGCATTTGAGCCTCTGCTTGTAATTTCACTGAATACTCTTTTGAATTTTCTGTATGCTGAGACAGTCCTTCCGAAAATTATTTCTTTTTAGATTTCTTGACATTTTTGCTGCAGCCATTTCGCCGTACCTTCCCTGCACTTCCTGTTTGCATCAGTCTTATGCCTCCTTAAACTGATGACCTTTTACATTAAATAATTATTTGATCACCACGAAGCAGGTCCACATAAAGGCTTCAGCCAAACACGTTCAGCAGAACGATCTGAATCAATTTACTGTCGAAATAACAAACGACACGCTGAAGTGTCAGCACAAGAGTGCTGTTGTCTCACAAATCGTGACCAACACTTAGCGGCCAAAGCAAATGAAGGATGCCGTATGTCGCCATGACCACCAGTCAAGCCAGCAGGAACACGCCTGAAGACCAACTCCAGAATATTACCCGTCACTGCACAAGCAGTATAAAGCTGCAACTCCCGAGCGAGGTATAAGCTTGGCCCGCGATGTAAACATTAACCAGGCTGACACGATAAGCATCCAACATTACACATTA